>NW_025409503.1:0-13966 GCF_002201575.2 Neomonachus schauinslandi
AACTAAAGGTTTAACCCAAAGGAGGGCTTTTCAAGGAGCAAACACCCAGTCTGTCAACCTGGAGGGGGGAGAACAGGAGAGGGGTCAGGAGCTGAGACCAGCAAGATGGGTAGGAATTAGCTCTTAAAGTAGATTGTTCAGTGGGGGCCTGACCCTGGGAGAGGCCCTGGGGCCGAAGGGAATTTGGCATCATAGAGGAATAAGACAAGGCCACTGTGGCTCAGCCCTGCAGGGTGATAGGGCTGGAATGAGGCAGATTAGGTCTAGTTTTGTAGACTAAGGCAAGGAATTTGAAAGGAAACCACTTCTCAGAAGTCACTGAAAGATTCTCAGCAAGAAAGTTCCAGAAATGACCTCAAAGCATTTCAGAGAGGTCACTGCTTTGTAGAGGAAGGGCTGGGGAAGGTGGATGGGGGCTGGTGGGGAGGGGGGGAAGGGAAGGCAGAGGAGCTGTGGAGGGCCAGCGTAGATGTCTGCAGTTTCTGAGAAGCGGGAGCAGGCCGTACAGAGTGGTCCCTGGATGCACATGGTGGGACTGGGAGCACTGAGTGTCCACCCAGGTCTGGCTTCCCGGTGGCACCCCGTCTTCCAGGTGAACTGTCCCAGCAATGAGCAGCACCTGCCATGTTGACAAGGAGAAAGTGGGTTGCTGGGGTTCTTCCAAAGGGTGCCAAAAAAGTATAGAAATGTTAATACTTTTGGTGTTTTTGAGAGAAAAAACAAAATCCACACCTGATAAGAAGGAAGCCAAAGGGAGGGGAAGGCTGAGTCTTCAGGAGAAGCGAGGGCTGTTCTTGCAGTGAGGGGCTCAGGGAGATGTCACAGCTATGTGGCCAGTTAGGGGTGTGGACACAGAGAGACAAGGGTAGAAACAGTCACTTGAGGGTGGGTGTGGGTTTTGGTGACAGCTTGCTCTGAGGTGTGACTCTGAGAGTGGCTTACTGGAGATCTTTGGAGGTGAGGAGGTAATGAGGCATTTGAAGAGGGCCCCCATGACTTCTCATCAGGTGAATTTAGGATGTTGGTACCTGACATCTCTGAGGAGGGACAAAAGAGGCATTTCCAGTCATCACAGGTGCAGAGGGCCACTCCTGTCACTGCCACCCAACACTATCCTACTTCTGTGGCTTCTCCCTCTGTGGCACCACCAAAATCCACCATCACTCACTCACCCACTCAGGCAGTGACAATTATTTGTGGAGAATATACTCTTCATGAAGAATTGTGTTCGGCTTTGATCACGTCCATGACCAACATAGGCAAGGTATCTACCCCTTGGGGAGCTTACAAACTGGTGGGGCAGACTGAAAACGAACACATACAAAGATTTAGAAAATGTGAAGTAGAATGGCCCAGCAATCCTACTCTTAGGTATTTACCCGCAAGAAACGAAGCATGCTCACACAAAGCATTGTCCTTAAATGTTTGTAGCAGCATTGTTCATAATGTCCCCAAACTAGAAAAACCCAAATGTCTGTCAGCTGGTGAAGGGATAAGCAAGCTCTGGTCCATCTATTCAATGGAAGGAAACAGAGTGAACTCCTGATTCACATAGAATGAATCTCAAAAGCATCGCGCTGACTGAAAGAAGCCGTACACAGAAGCCCATGTACTGTATGATCTGGCTCGATGCGAAATCCTAGAAAAGAAGAAACCCTATTTCCAGAGGCAGACTGATGGTTGGCGGGGCCAGAGGGTTGAGAATGGTTGCTGAGAGATGGAGGGGACTTTTTTGGATGATGGGAATGTTCTACATCATGACATTGGGGGTGGTGACATGACTACACATTTGTCAAAGCTCATCAAATTATACACTTAAACTTGGTGAATATCAGTGTATGTAAATTATACTTCAATAAGCTTAATTTTTGGAAAGATGTAAAGACTGTGAGTGTAACCATGAAAACATCAGGAAGATGGAGACAGAGGAGATGAGGCTGGGAGTGGTGGAAGGGGCTGGTGTTTGGAGGTTGGCTTCTTAGTGGAGGCGTCATTTCTCTTGGGTGGACATTTGGGAGCGGAATGACAGCTTCATGTGGTAACTCTATACTTAATATCGCATTCGGTGGGGCCCCGGGGGACTCAGTCGGTTAAGTGCCCAACTCTTGGTTTCAGCTGAGGTCATGATCTTGGGGTCATGAGATTGAGCCCTGTGTCAGGCTCCATGCTCAGTGCTGAGTCTGCTTGAGATTCTCTCTCCCTCTGCCCGCCTCCCCAGCCCCATGTGTGCTCTAGATAGAAGATAGATAGATAGATAGATAGATACCTAAAAAGAAATCCCATTTGGTAGTTTTAACTCTTAAGTAAAGAGAGGCAAATCCAGACTCAAGCTGTGTGTTGAGATTATTCACTTTTATAGGCTGTTTTTGGGTGAGACATGATTTCCTGCTCAGGTAACTAGAGTAGTCTGGAATGGCCAGCAGGCACTTGTGTTGGGCATGAGGCTAAAGCCAGGAGACTGGTGTGGAAGGCGCGGTGAGACCCCCCAGGGCTCCCCCAGTGGGTTGGGGTGTTCTGGTCTGGAGTCACCACTGGCCAGTAGGCAAAGCCCAGGGTGCCTCCTGTGAGGACGGCCTGCCTCACTGTCCTGGCAGCCTGATGTGGGGTATGGGCAGGAAGTCCTGTGATCTGTTGCCCTCAAGCACCTCCTGGGACCCTCCTCTCCCAGACCAGTGAGCACACCGTCTGCCAATCTCAGCCCAGGGTACAACTCAAAGAAGACCAGGCTCTGCTTCTGCCCCCAGAGGAGGGGATGTGTGAGAGCAAGGGGTCCCCATGGCCTTCACCCTGGCTGGACTGTCCCTGGGTTTCCTGTCCTGGCAAGGGAGGGCCAGGGTCAGGCCAAAGCCTCTCCTCTAGGGCAGTGGGCTCCAGGATTCACCTGGAGGAGTGGGGCCCCCAGGTAGGAGGTGAAGGCAAACCTATAAAGGTAGAGGTCCCCCACATGGTAAGTGACAGTGACCACCTGGGCTTGCTGGTCTACCCCATGATCTGTGGGGTTCCCTCAGGATGGATCCTGGGGCTGGTACCACCCTGGGTGGGTCAGCAGGCTATTCTACATCCTGGCTGGCCATGGTGGGGCCTGGGCAGGGGGACTGGGGTGTCTAGGCTCTGCTGTTCTTCTTGGAGTCACTGTTTGAAGTAACTTGGACTGGCTGTCAGGACATTGGCCAATCTTGGAACTGGTGAGCCCCAGGACCCAGTGACCTTTTCCCCCTGTGGCCTTGACTGGGGCTGGGAACCTCCGGCCTGGCGTCCTGTGTCCTGCCAAGAGGATGTCCTGTCCTCAGGCCAACTCCCCCGCCCTCCTCCATCCCTCTGGGGCCTCTAGGGGCAGAGATGGGGGTGTGGGGGTGTGGGGGTGGAGGGGAGTTGGAAGTCAGCTGGCTGTCCCCCACTGCTGGGTCCTGAGCCCCTTCTCTCCCAGGTCCCTCCTCCCCCTGGCCTGGGTTACAGGGACAGAGGCCCTCCAGTCCAGTACCTGGGGTTTCCCCAGGACTAGACTCCTGTTCCCCCAGCGGGGCGGGGGTGGGGGGGGTAGCTGCTCCGCGGAACAAAGGCTGGGAGAAGAGAGGGGAAGCAGGGAGCAGGGAAAAGGAAGGGGAAGGGGCTGAGCACACTCTGAGGCCAGCTCTCCAGGAGCTGCCTCCCCCATCCCTCTCTCGGGTTTCCTGCCCTGAGCGTGTGTGGGCGAGGATGTGAGGGAAGAAGGGTGTGAACCAGCTCAGCTCCTGCCACAAGCCTGCCCTCATCATGGGGGAGAGTGAGGCCCAGGGTGGGGAGTCTCCAGTGGAAAGTTGCAAGAGGCTCCTGGAGCTCAGCCCCCGTGGGCTGCAGGAAGACGGGGCTGGCACTTGGGGAGCGGCTGGGGAAAGGGTGGGCCGAGCACCCCCAGCTGCAGGCCCCTCCTCGACATGGATCTATGGATGTGACCCGAGGGTCCTCCCTGCGCCCCGAGCTGGTGGTCCCTGGGCCTCCGTGCCTGGTGGTGTGTGTGTGTGCGCATGTGCATGTGAGTGTCTCCAGGTGGGTTAGGTTTCTGGGGAGAGCTGCGTGGATACACGTCTATATGTATCTGAATCAGGCGCTGAGTCTCTGTGCGCCTTGTACGTTTCTGACAGGTCCCTGAGCACCGCACATGTGTACACGTATGTGCTCCTGTGTTTGCATCTGTACCCCGGCCTGTGTCTGAATGCATGGGTATCTGTGTGGCCTCCGTGGATATCTTGTTTGTGGGGCGGAATGCTGTTTTCCCTCCAAGGTCAGAAACGACCAGCCCCCTGCAGAAAGCCTGGACCTGGGGAGGGGTGGGGGCAGGAAGGCAGCTGTTTGGCTCTCTCTCCTGCCCTCCCCCCACTCCCCTGACCGGGGGTTCTGTCCACCTTCAGCACAGGCAGCTCAGCTGAGTTAAAAATAGCCCCAGGGCCTCTGGAAGCGGAAGGGGTAGAGGCACCACAGCAGCAGGAGGGGGAGGGCTGAGAGGCACCCCTGGGGTGCTAGGTTGGACCAGCATCCCAAGGCCAGCTGGTCAGGCTCCAGCAGGGTGGGCCCCACGTCCGCCTGGCCCAACCTGTGAGGCTGCAGGACCCCCACCCTGTGTGGTTACTCTGGACCCTCTTGGAGAGAAAGGCAGCGCCTGGCCTGAGCCCAGCTCCGAGCCTCAGTCCCCAGGGGTAAGAAGTGCCCCCTGTGATGCCCCCCAGGGGCTGCCCTCACCTGTCTTCTCTGCTCCCTCCACAGAGGGTCCCTGGAGTCTTCCCTGGAGGTCTGGGTGGGATGCAGGACAGGGCAGAGGGCCCCAGGGAGCACTCCTTCCTCAGGGAGGGGTCAGCAGAGGGTTTGGATTTTTTTTTTTTCATGATAACTTTTTATTGAAGTACCACATGCAAACAGAAAAGTGCACATACTTTAAGTGTATGGCTGAATAAATTTTCATAAACTGAATGCGTCTTGTCACCAGCACCCAAATCAAGAAAACATTGCCAGCCCCAGGTGGAACCCTGGGCCCCCACTCCAAAGGCCCTCACTACGTGACCCGATTGGCTTCACTGACCCCCCCCCCCCCGTGTCATGGCAGGGCCTCTGCTCACTCTCCCACTCCCCACGACACTGGTGTGGTGTCAGCAGACATGCCTGGAGTCCACAGTGGCTCCTTCCGTGGCTGTTCGGCATTCCAGCATAGACAGGCCATATTTCATTTACCTACTCCACTGCTGAGGGGCACTGGGTTTTCCCAGTTTGGGGTATTACAAACAGGGGGGCTTTGAACATTCTGGGACAAGGTTTTTGGTGAACCTGAAGTACCGATTTTCACTGGGCACCCCTGGGAGTGGATGTGTGGTTTGAACTGGCCACAGATCCCTCTGCGGGTCTGATGGGGGTGCTCTGGACACTCCCCCGGAAATGCTAGAATTTGCTCAGGATTTCAGGGAGTACTGCTCCCCGCCCCTGGGTTCCTGGAACTCAAACCCTGGCATCTCCAGCCTTCGGGGTCTGTTTGTCCTTGGCCGGGCTAGGTCTTGGGTTAGGGTCCCCCAGGGAGAAGCTGTCCTCCCCCCAGGAGGGATGGGCAGCGCCTGTGCGCCCTCCAGCAGCCAGGCACGCCCAGAGGAGGCGCTCCATCCTGGAGGCCCACCCTTCCTTCCTCAGGAAAACCTGTGGTCTGATAAGGCCTCCAGTCTCTGGTTTTCTAAACCACCCCAGCACTAGGACCCCCCAGGGGAGGAGCGACCAGAGCCCCTTGCAGCTGGGGCAGCTGGGGTGGGGACCCTGTTCTCCACAAGGACTCCTGCCTGCTCACAGCTGCCAGGTCCGGGGGCTGAGAGGCAGAGGCCGCTAGCCAGGTGGGATCCTACCCCCAGGCGGGGCGGTCCTTCCCTTAAACCCTCTGGGGCCCCTCAGCCTGGGTGTTTCCTCTGACCCTACCTGAGCCTACCAGGGGGCCCAGAGGAGGGATACCGACCCCCAGTTCTCCCTCACTGCCCAACAACAGCCAGGCAAACCCCTTTCTCCCTACATGACCTTTTCCCAGGGTCTGTCAGCCCTGGGGTTTCCAGTGGCATCCCAGGATGACTCCAGACCAAATCCCAGCAGGAAGGAGGTGCCCACAGGATATCCCAGACTCCGCACTGCGGCAGAGAGCCTCAGAACCCACGCTCAGCTACCCCTGCCTGGCCCTGTACCTGCCCTGTGTCCATGTTACACTGGTGTTTATTAAACTCCTATGTAATGATGCTGTCTGTCAACAAGATGGCATCTTCTGCAGCTGCTTCTGGGGCTCCCGTGCTGTCCTGCTCAGCCCACTTAGCTCTACCCGGTAGCTTCTTTAGGTGCAGACTGACGCCCAGAGAAATAAGTCACTTGCCCCAAACCACACAGCTGTGGTGATCCCCATTCTGGCCAGGCTGGCCCCAGAGCCCTCAGGCTCTAGGACATAAGGGGGCATCAACATGGCCCTGCCCTCATGGAGCATGGGGAGGGGATGAAGGACAGAGGGTGCAGACATTAGACCAGACGCAGGGCTCTGTCTGGGCAAGGGAGAGGGGAGGGCTGTGTCTCGACTCACCAGGGTTGGGAATGAGTGCTCAGGGGCGGCTGAGAACCAGCAGGTGGGAAGGAGCAGGAAAGGTGGTTGGGGTGGAAGGCATAGCAGGTGCAGGAGCCCTGGGGTGGGCCGAGAATCCGTGGTTTGGGCCCTTGGTGTGTGGAGCTGGTGGGGGCAGAGGCAGGGAGCGGGCGTGGGTGCCAGCCACTCAGCAGTCCTCATCCAAAGCAGGCTGTGTGGGCACAGGATTCATGTGTCATGAGACCAGCTGCAGGTAGAGTGTGGAGGGTGCGTGGTGAGGGAAGTGGGCTGAGGCTGCGTGAGCAGGCTGGCAGGCAGGGATGAAGAAGGCCTGACCCACCGAGGATGGAGGGAGGGGGCAGTATTCTATTCCAAGTGTTCCCTCCTCCCTTCAGGCTGTGCTGACCTGGAGGCTGACCTGTGGGGAACCTCCAGCTAGGGGTGGGGGCTGGCTTCATCCTGCAGGGTCCGCCAGGGGCTGGTCCCACCTGAGCAGGACTGGAGGACACCTTGCCACATCTTAACGGGACCCTGAGGCCCAGAGAACAGACTCTGGAGAGAGAACCCTGGGTGGGCTCTGAGGGTCTTAGGTGGATGGGGGGCCCTGAGCCAACTGCGGCATGGACCATGGTGGCCTAGGCGCTCTTTCCTCCAAGCAAGACTTGTGGGAGTCGCCCAGGGCCCAGGCATCCTGAGGAAGGGGATCTGCCCTGGCCCCCTGCCCCAGTGATACCTGAAACCCCCTGAGGTCACCCCACTGCCGCATGACCTCTCCTGACCCCAATCATCGCCAGGAAGGGATTTCCCCTGGATAACCGGGACCAAACCAGCTCCTTTCCCCTCAGGGTCCCCTCCCCCGACGTGGAACCTGCAGCCTGGCCTCTCTCCCCGAACCTGGGCCAGCAGAACCCGGAAGGCTCCCGCATCCGTGCCCCCTCTGGCTTCCTGTCCCATCAATAGGCAGCCACCACCTGGTGGAGAGAGACATCTCCTGCACCTGCTCCATCCAGGGTACATCAGCTCTGCATCCCAAAAATCTCTCTGAATCATGATTAGATCAAGTCTGTCCTGTTCAAAAGTCTTCAGTGGCACCCTGTAGCTTGAGGAAAAGCCTAGAAGCCCAGCCTGGTGGTTGTTGGAGCCCAGCTCATCCTACATGAGCCCCAGTCAGGCCTTTTTTTTTTTTTTTTAAGATTTTATTTATCCATTTGAGAGAGAGAAAGCACAAGCAGGTGGGAGAGGGAGAGGGAGAGGGAGAAGCAGACTCCCCACGGAGCACGGAGCCCAATGCGGGGCTCGATCCCAGGACTCCAGGACCACAACCCGAGCTGAAAGCAGATGCTTTACCCACTGAGCCACCCGGCGCCCCACCAGGCAGGTCTTTGATGCTTCTTCCCCCCAGGAACACCCTCTGGGCTCGGCTCATTGAGGAGTACCTGCTGCCTATCCTTGTCCACCCCACAGCCACGTTCTGCCCACCCACCCACCCACAATGTGTCTTGCCCTCCTTCCCAAGGCTGGGGCCCGACCATCTCTTGCTCTGTGTCCAGAACTGGACCTGGCTCACAAGCGTGGGTTTTTTCAGCTGGGACAGAGGAAAGTGCACAAAAGCACGCGGCGCGCATACACACACACACTCACACACACACACTCACAGTCTGGCACGCTTACCCCACGGACGGCCACTCCCGAACATGCACACACACCCACATGCACACACACCGCCGAGAAGTACGCACAAACAAGAACACAGACACACTTGCAAAGACAAAGGCTCATGACAACTGTCAACAAGGAATAGCACCAGACACGTACGAACTTTATTCAGACTGGTGCAGCAGGCAGACACAGGTACAAGCCGGTTCAACTCCAACGGAGACACAGATGACCAAGGTTTTTATTCTTTAATTATTTATTTATTTAATTAATTATATTTATTTGAGAGAGAGCGCGGGAGCAAGGGGAGGGGCAGACGGAGACAGAATCTCAAGTGGACTCCGCACTGAGCACAGAGCCCGACGCAGGGCTTGATCTCACGGCCCTGAGACCACGACCTGAGCCGAAACTAAGAGTCAGACGCCTAACGGACTGAGCCCCCCAGGCGCCCCTTGACTGACCTGTTTATTGCCTGGCCCCCTCCCAGAACACAAGGAGCTTCGTCTTGCTCTCTAGACATACAACTGCCCGGCACACGGTAGGTTCCATACGCTCCGTGAATGTTGCCGAACAAATGAATGGGAGAAGGAGGGAGGTAAAGGTGGCAGGCTGCCATCGGGCAGGGTTAGGGCCTCTCCATGCCCACCAAGGGGACTCCAGAAGACCCTCCTCCAGCGGGAGGAGAGGGGCCGGTGCCTTGTCCAGGTAGGACAGAACCCTTCATCCCGCTGGCCTCTGGGGTCCACGGCCGCCTGTTGCCCTCCCAGCTGCTGGGCCACGTGGCCCTGGCCAAATTCCCCCTTTCTGCTCTGCAGTGCTCAGGAAAGGTGCCTCGTCTCCCCCTTTCCTCCCAGGACAGAACTTGGGCAGGCTGCAGATGACATGGCCCCCAGGGCCCCACCCCCCCCCCCCCCGCACTGTGTCCTGGCCTGGCAGCTCCAGGAGGGGACACTCGGGAGAACCAGGTGTCCCCTTCACCTGCTGTGGCTATCTTCAGCATCACCAGCCTCTGCAACGTGAGCCTCAGTGGCTGTGGCCCGAGGGAGCAGCTGCACTCCGCCGGTGGAGACTGAGGCCCCTGGCCCCCTTGCCCTGCTCCAGAGCTGACTGGCTGGTTCCCCGAGGCCGGGTTTCCAGTGCCTGCCTGAGATGGAATTACAGCCCCAAGCCTGCACCTGCAAAAGGTAGGACTGCCTCCTGGCTTGGCCAGGCAAGGACCAATTCAGATAGGGTGCTTGCTGTGTGTCCCCAGGGGCAGCAGGGGCTGTGGAAACCCCACATGGGGGTGGGGATCTGGGAAGCATCCCTGGAGGACAGGATGCCAGCACAGGGACCACAGGAGGAATAGGGAGGAGGAGGTAAAAGGAAGGGGAGGGGACAGGGAAATGAAGGATTGGACCCACACAGGTGGCCAGGGGTCAGATGATAAAGGGACCTGGGCTGGTGCAGGGTGCCGGGGTGGGAACGCAGGAGGGAGCCCAGTGCCACCCTCTGAGCTCAGGCTGGCTTTGGACAGCTGAGACCCGGAAACTGGGCCCACTTGGGTCTCTGGAAGGCTGGTGGCCCCCAGAGAGAGGGCTGGTGAGGGAGGGAGGCAAAGTGCCCCCTGACCATTGCCAGGTCAGGGCAAGGTCAGTGGTCAGGCTGAGCTGTTCCCAGACCCTCAGCGGACAGCCCCCTGGGGCTGCCCTGGCCAGGCCCTGGCTGCCGTCCCACCCCTGGGCTGGCCTGGCCGTGCAGCTGCCCCTCAGGATTGGTGGCTCTGCTGGTCTTCCCTCTACTTCGGCTCCCTTCTCTTCCCACCCTTTCCCCTCTGTTGGCCAGGCCCTTGGCCCCCAGATGCTTCTCTAGCTCTCTGCTCCGCTGTTGGGCACCAGCCCCTCCCAGGGAACACAGCAGGTGTGGCCTGGCCTTGGTCCGGGAGGGAAGGTCTGGAATGCACAGCCCTGGTGCTGGGGCCTGAGGGTGCTGGTGGGCGCTGGGGCTCAGGAAGGAAGGGTGCTGGCAGTTGGTAGCGGCGTTTTGGAAGGACGGTTGGGGGTGAGTACTTGGAATGGAGATGGCGCGGCAGTTGGTGGTGGCAGCTGGAGTGGCAGTTGGGGCCTGGCAGGGGCGCGGGCCTGGAGGACAGTTGGGGTGGGGCAGCCGTGGGGTTGGCAGGTAGCCGCTGGCCCCGAGTGACTCTGGAGGGTGGTCTTGGGGAGGCCCTGCAGGAGAGCAGGGCCAGCTGGCGCAGACACAGGCCGAGGCAGGCCCGGGAGTCGGCTTGGGTGGTGCTCCGCTGCAGCCTGGAACCGCCTCAGTCCACCCGCAGGACCCAGGGCGATGTGCAGGGGGCGGGTCCTGCTGCAAAGCCCAAGCATCCTCAGGCCCGCCCTGCCCTCTGCTTCGCTCCCTCCCTGTCTGGCTTCTACCAGGGGCTTGGAGAGGGCAGGGGCAAGTTCTGGGCAGTTCCCTGGGAGGGGGCAGGACTCCCAGGGCTGTTGCCATGGGGATGGTGGAGCAACACCACTGGCTGGAGAATAAACAGACAAGTTCTCCGACTAGTGACTGCTGTGAAGACAGCTCAGAAAACCCAGCTTGGAGAGGACAGGGCGGTGGCGGGGGGGTGCTGCCTCGGGGGCAGGTGGTGAAGGCCCTGGCAAGGGGGGCGCCCAGGGGATACTGGGAAGGGAGATGCAGAAGGATATTTGCTATCCCTCCTGTCTTTCCCAAAGCTCCTTCCAGGCTACACCTCCCAGGAGCAAACCCGAGGGAGGCAGGTCCCTGCTCTCTCCCCTGCTCTCTCGGTAGCATCCGAGCACCTGGCATGGGGCTGGGTCCCCTTCCAGCTCCTCTGCCCTCCTGAAGCCACACAGTGGGAGTGGAGGGCAGGGAGAGGACTGGCTGAGCACCTGCTGCGGAGGGCAGTGCCAGGACCTTGTGGGGGCCCTGCCAGCCACACGGCTCACCAAATTGAGCCCGTCCTTCAAAGGTCTAGGGGGTGGGGGCAGCATGTGTTGGAGGGCTGCTCGTTCTTTCCAGGCCCCCTCTGTCACGAGCCTTGCCGTGTCTCTCCAGCAGGCTCCTGACAACTCACACGTGGCTGGGGGTGAATTTCCAGCATGACCAGCATGCATTAGCCAGTGCAGAGCCTTGACCACCCATTTCCTAACCTGTCTTGTCCACCAGCTTAGCTAGGGACCACATTCAGTTCATCATGGTACTCTAAGGCTCCCTATCCCCTCCACCCTCTCAGACACTGACCCTGGACACTGGGTGCCCTGGTCAAAGAGAGCTGATGAGGCCATAGCCTGGGTCCCCACCTGGTCCCGGAGCCACTTCCAGGGTGGAGCTGCCCTCACAGAGACCCCCTGTTTACAGATGATGAAGGGCCAGCTGATTGTCAGGTAGCAGATACCTCCTAGGGTCTGTGCCAAGCCTCAAGGGTGAGATGCAGTGCACATCATCCACATGGATGTCCAGCAGACCCAAGCAAGAGAGGAGGCTTAGCGACCCAGCCTGGCATCTGCCCACTGTGAGTCCAATCCTGGTAGCACCTTAGCCAATGCTGGGCACTGATGAATGTGGGGTTCCTGGGGTCACGCAGCTAGTATGTCCCCCATAGAGCAGATGCCCTGAGGCGGCTCCTGGGAGTCTAGTTACATCATCTCCCTTTTTCTCCCAGCTCTGTTGAGAGGCCACAGTTGCTGCTGTTGGTTCTTTTCTTTCTTTCTTTTTTTTAAATAGTAAAGAGGGTTACTAGCTCACAGAACAATAACCAGCTAGAGGTAGGGTGGACGTCAGGTAAGGCTTGATCAGGGATCTCCAGGACTGCTCTTGGTTCTGCCTTTTTGGTGTTATCAGATTCATCACCAGGCTCCTTGCCCTTCTGTTGGTTCTTGGAGCAGAAAAGATGGGAGTCTGTCTTCAATCACTGGCAAGACTGCAGGGGTCAGGTAACCTTGATGCAGGGTAGGGGAACAGGGGAGAGGGTCCCAGGGCCCTAGGGACTTACTCCAGAACCCAGCAAGCCTTTCTATCAAGGCCAAAAGCCCTAGGCTGGGATGCTGAGACAAAGGCTTAGTTCTTGTGGGCAGGCCTGCTGAGCAATGACTGAGCACCACTGTATGCTCTGACTGAGGCAGACTTTACAGCTCTCCATTCCTGCATGGACAGTGGGTGTGGCATCTTACGAGGTTGTTCTCTTTGGAGAGTGTCTGAGGGGACTGAGACACCTTGGGAAAGACAGGGGCTCTTTCTGGGAGGGGAGGGCAGGCATCAGGGGTCTGGTCCTACTGCGTTTGGCAGCCCTCCCCAGTTTCCCTGGCCTCTTCCCCACCCTGGACTACAACAGTGTTCTAGGCAGGCAGGTGGGAGACTCCCGCAGAGAGCGCCCTCTGTCCTCTCAAAGGGAGGAGGCAGGTGACTGCTAGACCCTCCGACCCTCCGGGAGGCCTAAAGGCAGCCACTTCTCAGGGCAGCTGTGTCCAACCTTCACTTCCTGGCTGAGGAAGTGTGGGCCTGTTGTTCCAGCCCAGGGGGATGTGACTGAGAGGGTCCTCCAAAGAAAGGCTTGGGAGGGGGCTTCTGGGCCGGCAAGACCAGACCAGGCAGCGGGAAGGGAGTGGGCTGAGGGTGTCTGCACAGCCATTTCCAGGCGCCGGCTCGAAGTGAGGGAGTGTCCGAGCCTTTCATCGCTGGCTGCCAGACCGCGGCTCGCCCTTGTTCACTCAAGGAGAATTTCCCCCGCTGCCTGCCCTCCCGCTGCAGCCCAGTGAATGCCTCCTTACACATCCTGAGAAAGCATCCATCCATAATGGTCCGCCGCCTCCCACCTCCCGAGGAATTCCGCGGCGCTCGGCCCGCAGGGAGGCAGGGCGCAGACGGCCCGCGGAGCCTCGCCATTGGATGGGCTGGTCGTGCTCGACTCCTCTGCGCGGCTGGCTAGCCGCAGGCTCACCTCCCTTCCCACCGCCGCGCCCGCGAGAGGAAGCGAGGTGGCCTTTGCCCCGCACAGGCTATAGCCAGGAATGTGGGGCCACGCTCCCCATTCAGCTGGCCCGAGTGCTCGAGGACAGCGGGGGCGAGAAGGGACGTGCAGGGCCCATCCCGGGCAGCTCGGTTCCAGATCGTTTCAGGGGGTGTGGGGCAAGGCCCAGGCAGCTACTTTCCCGCCCCTTCGCGGGGGCTGCACCCGCACGGGACAGACGACGCGGCGGGAAGAACCCACGCGCGCAGTCGCGGCCGCTCCTAAGTTGACCGAAACCAAAGACCCAGGGGCAGGCACTGTCACGCGCGCCCCGCGCCCCCAGGTGCGCCCCTCCCTGGGCGCGCCGAGGTCCCCGACGGCGCGAGCGCGCAGCGCCCCGGCCCTCTTCAGCCCCGCGCCCAGCACAGCCGCGACAGCGCTTTTCCGCCGCACAGCGCGAGGTCCGCACAGCCGCCTGAGCAGGTGGGGAAGTCTCGAAGTTTGCGAGACGCGCGCGGCGAGACTGCGCATCGGGTCGTGGGGACAGCCTGCGGCCCGCGGACCCCCGCGCCCCCGAGGAACAGGCGCGTGGGCAACGCCGGGGTGCGCAGTAGAGGAAGGGGCTGGGGTGCCCTCGCCCCGAGCCTAATCTCGCGTAGGGGTGTTCTGCCCGCCTCTCAGCGCCCCCGCGGGAACCCGCACCGGTGCTCAGAGACCCCCACACCGCGCCGCCCCCGCCCCCCGCCAACCCAGGGGAGGGGGCTTCCCACAATGCCCAGCGAGCTCCAGCCCGC
>NW_025409504.1:0-13965 GCF_002201575.2 Neomonachus schauinslandi
CCAACACCAGACACTGTCCGGTCACCCTTGGTGTCATCTCATCTGCATCTCCTCCTCACCCTGCATCTCCTCCTCCTTCACAATCACTTGGCTTCTCTGGCTGACAGGCTGCCTGGTTTCTAGTCCCACAACTCAGGAGTGACTGTGATGTACCCAGACAGGGCAGGGGTTCCATTTCGCACATCAGGAGTTGGAGGGGTCAGTGGAAAACTCAGGAAAACCTGTCCCACTGGCAGACGGACAGAGAAGAAGGTGTCAAGGCCTGAGGCAGCAGAGATGGGCTCACCAGCTTTGGATGCTACACACATTCTCTGAGCCTACCGAAGGCTTCCGTTGTCCAGGGAGGGGAGTGGGAGCAGGGCTGGTGAATCACAGACACAGGAGACCACGGGAATAGAAAGTGGGTGAAGGCCACAGAAGCAGGTGGGGACCCAGGACGGAGGAGCATCGCTGTTTTCTGTGACAACCGGCAGGTGATTGGCAGAGCAGGTTGAATGGAGAAATGGCACAGGAGTCACATGGCAGAGGGTTGAGGAATGAAGGGACCGTGACAGGAGAACATAGGGAGTATGGGCAGCTCTTCCAAGGAGCTTGGGAGGAACTGAGAAAGTGGGACAGTATCTTTTATAGGAACAGTGAATTTCATACATTCTTAGGCAAGGAAAGATTTGTATCTTCTCTTTAGTGTAAAATGCTTCTGCTATTAGTATTATAGGAATATTTGTCACCATCTTATTATCTTTTCAATGTATATTTTAAAACCTCTATCACCACTTCTATATGTATTCTTCCCACTCTTTTGACCTCTCTTTCTTTTTCCCTTTTATTAAATTTCCTCTGTCATTATCTCTTCCCTTCATTCTCTTTCCCTAATCTGCCATGATGCAAAAATGGAGACCATTATCTTGTTAAATTCCTTATTTAACATAAGCTTATAATTTTCATTCATAAATTAAAACAAAGAGGAATGTTTTGTTTCTCTTATAAACTAACAAATACAAGTTCATCCTGTGTGGTTTTTATTTAGCTAATATTTTTTGGAACTCTTAAGAATATCTTTTCAATACTGACTTTTATTTTCAGAATGTCAACTGTAAATATTTTTTATGGATTTTTTTTTCCCTCCTAAAATTGAGGAGATAAAAGGTACTACCAGTTGGATCAGCCAGTGTGGAACACAACCTTGTCCTTAAACTTGAAAACATCAGGAACAACCCCATAAGCATCCACAGTCATAAAACCCAACTCAAGCACTCCAGTCTACATTAAGCTTATCTAGTTGGGTCCTGCTGTACTAAAGAGAGCTATGGATGGGTCAGGGTGAGAGAGGCCAGACCAGCAAGAGGCCTTTTTTTCTTTTAAAAGCTGCCTTATTAGCCATACTCTCATGAACAAGCTAAATCCTAACAATTGTAAAATATCTGAAAAATACAGATAAGTTAACAGAAAAGTTAAAAACAGACATAATGGGCTACATTTAGTGACTTGCTTTCAAAGGATACCATATGGAAAGGGGAAAAATGCAACCTTACGGTGGCATGGCCTGACACACAGGACTCAGGGGGTCAAGGTTAACACCCACAGTGATATGGTGGGGTGATAGCATACACCATTGGTTGGGTGGGACAAGAACAGCACTTCACCTCTGTGGTTCTCCTGCCATTACCCTAATCTAACCGTGAGAAAAACATCAGACACACCCAAGCTGAGGAGGATCCTGCAAAATATCTGCACGCTCATCTTCAAAATGATCAATGTTACAAAAAACAAGGAAATTCTGAAATACTGTCCCAGCCCAGAGGAGATGAAGAAACATGAGGAATGAAAAAGATGAAGTATTTTGGAAGAGAAACAAGACATTAGGCAGGAAGCTAAGGAAATCTGAACACAACATGGAGTTTAGTTAATAATAATGAGTCACCATTTTTTCGTGAGTTGTCACAAAAGTACCAAGATGATGTAAACTGTTAACAGCGGGGGAAATGGGGTGAGAAACTGCATATTGTCTTTGCAATTTTTCACTAAGTCTAAAACTGTTTTAAAATTTTTTTAATTATTGAAAAAAAAAACCCACCCAAACCAATACTTAGAAATTAATATTATAAATTTTGGGTAGATCATACAGGACTTCTCATGATGTGGATGCGTACATACCTGGCAATATATACACCTACACATATGTAAGTTTTTAAACACATGTTTTATAAGAGTAGGATCGTGCGTAGAGTATGGATGTTGAATGTCAACTGTTCTTTGGTGGCCAAGGTCAAGGACCCAGAGGAGGCCTCAGACTCCTGATTTGTCTTAAACCAGCTTAGATCTTGCTCCAGCCTATCCTCTCAGACTCCCTCCCAGCTCACCTCCTTCAGGAAAGGGATTGGGGGCAGCCAGGAACCCTACTCTCAGTTCCCCTCTGCCTCACCCCACCAAGAACCATCAGAGTAGAGGCCTGTTTGTCCAAGGCTCTCAGGTGCCCTCAGGCAGCGGCAGGCTCCAGAGCCTGGTGCTTTAGCCTGACACTGGCCTTCATGAAGTCAGGCGGTGGTCAGCTGGCTGCAGAGTGGTTTTTGCCCTTTGTGTTCTTGAGCATGAGCAGAGAACACCCCAGTTTCCTTCCCCTGGGGTTGCTGTCCTGTGATCCTGGGGTGTGATTGGGCTGCTTTGTGAATTCCTTTTCCTGGAAACTTTCAGGAGTGACAGCCCTCCAAACTCGTGTGGTCCCTTTCTGATTCTGGAAGTGTCAGGGAAACTTGGGGAAGTGGTGTGGGAAGAGCCAGTGGGGAAAAGGGTGTTCGCAGATTCCTCCTCCTGTTTGGCTAGAGTAAGCTGGAAAGGGTTTATGACTCATTGACTGCAGGGAGATGAATGAAGAGTCAGTGTCAGGACCTCTGGAACCTTATGTTGCTTCTCCCTGGGACTGGGCTGCTCTTAGAAGACCCAGGGCAGACCAATCCCTGCGGATAGGAGTGATAACTATGTCCTTGGGTTAGTTTTTATGTGAGTTTGTGGGAAGTTGTTTGATAAGAAAGACTAGATGCGGGGTGACTGGGTGGCTCAGTTGGTTAAGTGTCAGCCTTCAGCTCAGGTCATGATCTCGGGGTCCTGGGATCGAGCCCCATGTTGGGCTCTCTGCTCAGTGGGGAGTCTGTTTCTCCCTCTGCCTCTGCCCCTTCCCCCTGCTCATGCTCTCTGTCTCTCAAATAAATAAATAAAATCTTTTTAAAAAAAAGAAAAAAAGAGCAGATGGCACTGGATGCTAGGTATGGGGCTCTAAAACAGGTGTCAACACTCGGCTTCTATGTATAACCTGACTTTATTCCGTGTGGCAAATGGTTTGTCTCTCTCACTGTCCACACCTCCCCTCCTACCATCTAGTAAATATTTAGGTGGACATAAAACTTCTCAGCTGAAGTTTATAGTTCATTGTTTTAGTTCATTGACTTAAAGCCATCTGAACACAATTTTAAGAAGTTCTCAAATGAACTAAAGAATATGGTTCTTAAATAGAGCAGTCATATTAAAAGTTTGGAAATAGTAGTGAAAGACCCTCCTTAAAATACACAAACAAAACAAACAAAACCCAAAATAGGTTATTATAGCTTCACATGTGTGTGAGTCTACCAAACTTCCAAGAATTATTCATCTCTATCTTTTGAAAAAGTTTCTGGGAAATAGAAGCAAAGCTAAAGCTAACCAGCCGATTTGACTCCAAATTCAGAAGATTATAGTAAAAGAGAGAAAATTATAGGCCATTTCCTTATGATTATAATAATGCCAAATAAAATATTAGCTGCAAAATTAAAAAAAACAAATGGCAAAATAAGATCCAATGGAAGTAGCATTCTAAAAGGGTTTCAGGCTTCATGTAATGGCTAGAGAGATGTGAAAATCCATATAGATTTCAGAGCTGGAGGTGACAGATTTGGAAAACCTAATACACACTGCACGCACCCATGTAATAACAACCATGAGAAGATGGAGAGTGATTTTAGCAATTAAATGGGTAGAGATAAAAGGAATACTAAGGAATACCAAAGATAAAGGCTTGGGCGAGGGAGACTCCCATCATCAAGGGATGCTGGTCTGACCGATGGGAAGAGAAGCATGGGAGCAATGTCTAGACTCCAAACAGTCAAGAGTTCTAAGAAATATTGTCAGGTCCACAATGCCCAAGGACACAGAGAGGCCCAGCACTGTAAGGATGAATGTGAGTCCGTTAAATCTGGCTACCTTGTGACCACGCGTGACCTTGCCCAGAGTAGATCGGTTGACAAAGTGGAAGCATGAATCAGATTATCACTGAGGAGTGAATAGACAGTGTGCAAGTGGAGAAAGTGAGTGTAGCCAACACTTGCAAGAAATTTGAAATAAGAATTAGAGAGTTGACTGGTGTCTGAAGAGAATGAAGGATCAGGGGCTTCTTTAAAAAATGTGACTATGGGGATGCCTGGGTGGCTCAGTCTGTTAAGTGTCTGCCTTTGGTTCACTCAGGTCATGATCCCAGGGTCCTGGGATCCAGCCCTGCATTGGGCTCCCTGCTCAGTGGGGAGTCTGCTTCTCACTCTCCTTCTGCTTCTGACTCGTGGTTACTCTCTCTCTCTCAAATAAAATAAATAAAATCTATTGTAGATACCATATATAAGTAAAACCATACAGTATTTGTGCTTCTGCATCTGGTTTATTTCACATGGCATAATGTTTTCCATGTTTTTGCACATGGCTGAATAACATTCCATTGTATGCAAATATCACATTTTATTTATCCATCTGTTGATAAACATTTGAGTTGTTTCTGTATCTTGGCTATTGTGAATAACGCTGAACATAAGATAACAGGTATCTCTTTGAGATCCTGATTTCATTTCTTTCAGATAAATACCCAGAAGTTGGATTGCTGGATCATATGGTCATTTCTCCATGCTGTTTTCCATAGTGAATGTACCAGTTTGCTTTCCCACCAACAGTGTATCAGGGTTCCCTTTCCTCCACGTTTTCACCAACACTTTTTCTCAAAATAATAACCATTGTAACAGGTGTGAGGTGTTATCGCATTGTGATTTTCATTTGCATTTCCTTGATGATCAGCACATTTTCGTATACCTTTTTGCCATTTGTAGATCTGCTGGCTATTCAAGTCCTTTGGCCAGTTTTAAACTGGGTTTTTAATGTTTTTGGTATTAAGTTTCATGTGTTCCTTTCTGGCTTGCAAATATTTTCTCCCATTCCATAAGGTGCTTTTTCTTTCTTTTTTTTTTTTCTTTTTAAGATTTTATTTATTTGTCAGAAAGAGAGAGAGAGAGAGAGCACAAGCAGGGGGAATGGCAGATAGAGGGAGAAGCAGGCTCCTCGCTGAGCAAGGAGCCCGATAAAGGACTCCACCCCAGAACCCTGAGCTGAAGGCAGACGTTTAACCCACTGAGCCACCCAGGCATTCCCATAAGGTGCTTTTTCACTTTGTTGATTGTTTCCTTTGCAGTGCAGAGGCTTTTTAGTATGATATAGTCCCACACATTAATTTTTGCCTTTGTTACATGTGTTTTGGTGTCAAGTCCGAAAAAATCATTGTCAAGATCAATGGCCAGGAGCTTTTCTCCTATGCTTTCTTCTAGGAGTTCCACAGTTTTAGGGCTTATGTTTAGGTCTTTAATTTATTTTGAGATGATTTTTGTGTATTTTTGTGTAAGATCGGGGTCAAATTTCATTCTTTTGCAGGTGTATGTCCAGTTTTCCCACCACTGTTTATTGAAGAAACTATCTTTTCTCTTATGTATTCTTGGCGTCCTTGTGAAAGTTTACTTGACTGCATGCATGGATTTACTTCTAGCCGTCTCTCTGTTCCATTGGTCTATGTGTCTGTTTTTATGCCAGCGACATACTGTGTTGATTATTAGTCTAGCTTTATAATATGATTTGAAATCAGGAAAGTGATGCCTCCAGCTTTAATCTGGCTATTTAAGGTGTTCTGTGGTTCCCTATGAATTTTAGGATTGGTTTTTCTATTTCTGTGAAAAATGTCATTGGGATTTTTTAAAAAGATTATTCATTTATTTGAGAGGGAGAGAGAGAGAAGGAGTGAGAAAGAGTGTGAGAGCATGAGCAGGGGGAGGGGCAGAAGGAGCTGGAGAAGCAGACTCCCCACTGAGCAGGGAGCCCAACATGGGGCTTGATCCCAGGACCCCGAGATCATGACCTGAGCCAAAGTCAGACACTTTAACGACTGAGCCACCCAGGCAACCCCAATATAGCCAATTCTACAATCAATTCCACATCTAGTAAAACCTTGCCTCCAAGTCCATCTTAACATTAGAAAACAGTGGAGTTAATTGTGTAATATTAAACTGTTAGATCTTTAGAAAAACATTTTCCTTAACACTTCAGTTAAACAATGTTAATTTAATTTTGATTTTGATAGGGATTACATTGAATATGTAGATTGCTTTGGGTAGTACGGACATTCTAACAGTATTAATTCTTCTAAACCACAAACATGGGATATCCTCCCATATATTTGTGTCTTATTCTATGTCTTTCATTGATGTCTTATAGTTTTCAGTGTACAGTTCTTTCACTTGTTTAAATTTATTTGCAAGTATTTTCTTGTTTGTGATGGCATTGTAAATGGGATTGTTTTCTTAATTTCTTTTTTGAATAGTTCATTGGTTGTGTGATTTCTGATTTCTATATCCTGGTTTTGTATCCTCCAACCTTACTGAATTCATTTCTTAGTTCTAATAGTATTTTTGGTGGTAACTTTGGGTTTTTTTTACATCTAAAAACATGTTATCTGCAAACAGAGACAATTTTACTTCTTCCTTTCTAATTTGGATGCATTTTATTGATTGATTTTTCTTGCCTAATTACTCTGGCTAGGACTTCCAATACCATGTTAAATAGAAGTGGTGAGAATGGGAACTCTTGTCGGTTCCTGATCTTAAGGAAAATCTTTCAGCTTTCACCATTGTATATGATGCTAGCTCTGGGTTTGTCCTTTATATGGTCCTTATTATACTGAGGTACATTTCCTGTATACCTAATTTGTTGAGTTTTTATCATGAAGGGATATTAAAATTTGTCAAATGCTTTCCCTGCATCTACTGAGATGATCATATGATTTTATTTTTCATTTAGTTAATGTGGTGTATCACATTTATTGATCTACATATGTTGAACCATCACTGCATTCCAGAGATAAATCCTGCTCGATCATAGTGTATGATCCTTTTCATGTGCTGTTGAATTAAGTTTGTTAGTACTTTGTTGAAGATTTTTGCATCTATGTTCATCAGAGATGTTGACCTAGATTTTCTTTTCTTGTAGTGTCTTTATTGTATCAGGGTAACGCTGGTCTTGTAAAATGAGTTTGGAAGTACTCTCTTTTCTTAAATTTCTTGGAAGAGTTTGAGAAATATTGGCATTAATTCTTCTTTAAATGTTTGGTAGAATTCACCTGTGAAGCCATCTCATTCTGGGCTTTTCTTTTTTGGGTGGCTTTTGATTACTGTTTCAATCTCTTTATTCATTATTGGTCTGTTCAGAAATTCTATTTCTTTGTGATTCTGTCTCGGTAGGTTATATGCTCCTGGGAATTTATGCATTTATTTTCATTTATCTAGTTTGTCAGCAAAATTGTTCATACTAGTTTCCAGTGCACCAACCTGAGGGCATGTGCAGGGTGCTGGAGGGTCCTATAGATAAGATGTCCCATGGTCTCCATGTGTGGGCCTGTTGGTGGAGCCTGCCAGCATGTTAGTAGGATCTGTGGACAGTTTTCAGGAACCAGCCCCTCCCCTTTGCCCTTCTTCTAGGTCCCCCTAGACTATTCAGCCCTGCTGATCCCCTACATGCTCTGGGTGGGGCAACATAGAGTGAGTCAGTCACTTTAACAACATCTTACAAGGCTGGGAGAAGCTGGGCACTCATTCCTATCTCACTTTTCCCTGTGGTAGAAACCATGGGCCACGGGAGTCTCTCTTGGCACCAAGATCTTCCTCCCTGGGAGAGGGGTGATGTGGGAAAAGTTAAACTGCTCTCTTTGCCCTATCCCATGTGTCAATTCTCAGATAGTGATAGGTGCTGGAAGTGAGATCTTCCCAGCAGGACAGCTCCATGGCCCATCTTCCCTGTGGCTCTACCCTCATCACACCCAAGTGGGCAAAGGGACCATCAGTGTCCCGGGATAGGATAAAAACACTCTGACAAGGACTTCCAGCTCTGAGGAGAGTAGCACTGTGGGGAATAGGGCTGAGTGGCAAGTCCCTTTATCAAGCTGGCCCTTGAAAGCATTCCCAGTGCATGTCCTTCCTTTCTATGTGTGAGGTAGTTAAGGAGTTCCGTGAATGATGCCAAAACAGATAGTGGAGGGAGGGGATTCCCTGGAGTATATGTTAGAAAGAAAGTTTACAATGATGCCATCTGAGAAACAGACACGAAGACTCAGAGTTTGATTTCCCCAGTGCTTTCTGCCCCCATGCATACCCCTCCCCACCACATACGCATTCTTCCCTGCCCCAAGCCCACATCACACCAGAGATGTCCTGGCTGTCGAGCCGCGATGGGTGAAGAATGAGTGAAGAATGGCTGGAGTGCATTTGTGGTCGGTGTCGGTGGTGGAGAGGAAAGCGGTGGTGGGGGGGGATGGTCCTGGGGGGGCGGGCAGGGCCAGCCAGACAGGAGAGATTTAGGGGCTGGGTCCAGGGGGTTTATCCATATGGGTTTTATAATCAGCATTCCAGGATAAGTGGCTCTTCCATCAGATTACACTGTGCATCATGGATGAAACTACATGGAATCCACAGGAAACACGTTGAAAGAAGACACATGCTCACAGTGGTAATTTGGGAATCCTTGAAGGGCCAGTGGCAGGGCAGCCTGTTCACTGCCTCATAAAGTAACACTCCGGTTCTTGCTGCTACAATTTGTCATTGGTCTGGACGGTGGCAGCAGGTTCCCGGGATAGAACATGAACAAGAGGGAGGGACATGGTGGGAGATGGCGGATCAGGGACTCGGCCTGCCTTTGTAGCTGCGGCCTCTGTGTGCTGTTGGGGGGAGGGAAGGGCATGTCCATATGGAGGGATGTGTGTGTGAGTGTGTGTGTGCTGGGGTGAAGTTAGGACTGCTGACCGCACAGGCAGAGACTAGGCGTCACTAACTATAAGCTTGTGATATTTCCTAGTACCGATTTTAAATCCAGTTTTTATTAAGAGAGTCATAATTGTTAGCATTGAGACAGAACAATAATATGGATAATTGAGGTAATAGTTATTGGATCCTTACTCTGCATTGGACATTATGCTAAACACCTGACATTCGGTGCGGAGCTGGTACCTCTTTGGTGAAGCCGCAGCTGAGGAGACTCCGGTGCTCGCCATGGCCGATGAAAAGCCCAAGGAAGGAGTCAAGACTGAGAACAACGATCATATTAATTTGAAGGTTGCGGGGCAGGATGGTTCTGTGGTGCAGTTTACGATTAAGAGGCACACACCACTTAGTAATCTAATGAAAGCCTACTGTGAACGACAGGGTTTGTCAATGAGGCAGATCAGATTCCAATTTGATGGGCAGCCAATCAATGAAACAGACACACCTGCACAGTTGGAAATGGAGGATGAAGATACAATTGATGTGTTCCAGCAGCAGACAGGAGGTGTCTACTAAAAAGGGAACCTGCTACTTTACTCCAGAACTCTGTTCCTCCAGACCAAGAAGACATTCTCAAGTAGAAAGTCACAATTTGGTTCCACCACATCCTGACTACTACAGTACAGTTTTCTCTATTCTTTCATTTTCCCCTTCCCCGTTCCTTTATTGTACATAAAGTAACTGTGGATGTGCACAAGCATATCGCATTTTTTTTTAAATGGCCAATGGTATGTTTTGATCGACATCAAATGGAGATGGGATGGGGGAAAACACTGTTTCTGTGAAAATACCCTCTCCCCATTAGTGGCATGCTCAGTCAGCTCTTATCTTTATATTCCGGTAAGTTATTTTGCTCTCACAGTTTAACAAAAAAAGGAAAACATAAAAATCCTTTTATAACAACAATTTTATAACTTTTTTGTACGTAGCTGTTACATGTAGGGCAATCTGTCTTTAAGTAGGGATATATTACCCTAAAAGAAATGAATCCTAGGTAGTTTTCCCTTCAAGTCAAGCATATTGTTGTTTAAATAAACTTGTTGTTTAAAAAAAATAAAAATAAAAACCTGACATTCAGTGTGTGTGTATAATTTTTTTTCCTAGAGCCATTCTGTGAGTTAGGTATTATTATCATTTCTCCTTGGTAGAGGAATTGAAATGTAACATGATGTAACTTGTCATGGCCTTAAAATTTTTATTTATTTATTTATTTTTGCCAGAGAGAGAGAGAGCATACAACACGAGCAGGGGGGAGGGGCAGAGGGAGAAGCAGACTCCCTGTTGAGCAGGGAGCCTGATGTGAGACTTGATCCCAGGACCCTGGGATCATGACCTGAGCCGAAGGCAGATGCTTAACCAACGGAGCCAGCCAGGCGCCCCTGGCCTTAAAATTTTTAAATGCTGGAATGAGGCTTTAAACCCAGATGGGTCTGACTTCTGAGTCTGTGCTCTGGCCAAGGCACTCCCCTGTTGGGTCTCAGCCTAGACACATGATGGGAAGATCCGATGGGGACTGACATGGGCCTGGAAGTGTGGTGGTTCTGGATGCCGGCTCTCTGGATGCTGCAGAGGAGGAGGTTCCTGCACTGGGGAGAGATTGTGCCTGGTCACCTCTGAGTAGGCTGGTTGCATAATTTATCCTCCGGACTGGGACAAATTGGGAGTAAATGGGACTTTATTAATAATTAAGCTTAGAATAGAGGCATAGATCATTCTCACTATTGGATTTTCGCCAAGTTCATGAGTCTGGGAGGCACTTGTAGGCTTCAGATGAATTTAATACGTGGCATCCATCATGTTTCCAATTCCTCCTCCCCTGCTTCTGAACAGTCAGGAAACCTCCACAACTTAGCACTCAGCACCATTCCACCATGTCAGATGACCTTCCTGTGCACCTGAGGGAGAGACATGACGGGGTGGCGTTGAGGAAGCTTGACTGGAAGAGCGGATGAAGGAAGGCCAGCCAGGAATCTAGGGCGGTAGATTCTTCCGTCAGGTGATCACACCCTTTGCTGGTACAGACTGAGCCTGTGAGGTCTCCACCTGATTCCTGAGGGGTCCCAGATACACAAGTAGGACTTCGCAGTCAGTTACCACCTCCATTGTATTTTACTGTCATTCCATAGCCACCATGGACAATTTCCAGTGGGGTCTCATCCCCCTAAATCTTTAAAAGAAGGTTCGTTTATTGCCAGCAAGCTACATAGAACAGGTACATCATTCGACAGGAATTCCACAAGCCTCTCCTTAGGAAGCACCAGCAGGATGTTCGAGGAGTATAAGTTTCCACGAGGAGATCTGACCAGATCATTATGTTCTGTGTTCACTCTCTTTGCCTCGGTTCTCCAGGTGATACCGTGTCGCTTTCCAATATCACATTAGGCATCATCCTCATGACATTCTTCAAATTTGCAGAGAACAACGTGTCTTCAGTAAAACAATGCTACGGAAGAACAGAGCTGCTCTTTGGCAGTTCTGATGATTTCCCCCATTTTCTACTCCTCCCTCGCTGTTTTTCTTTTTCTTTTTTTTTTTTGCATGATTATGATGGGGGTGATGTCAGATTTGGGGAACTGCGGGCTCCCCTTGAGTTCCACTGCCGCTGTGAGAGCGGCACACTGGCATGCAGGTGACCTTGAGTTACTCAGCAAAGTTCCTCAGTTTGGGGAGTGCGGTAAAGGGGTGTTTTCATGCATCATAGCTCTGCTCTCACAGTGGAGGATGAAGCTGGCTCTCAGTCTGGGGGTGGGGGTGGGGGTGAGGGGTTCTCAGCCCTTTCTCTCCTGCAGCTGCTTCCTGGGCAGGCAGATACTCACGCATTCATCCATTTGCTCTATCATTCTTGTTTACTCAGAAATATTTCTTGAGTTCCTGCTCTGTCCCGTGCATTGTGCTGACTGCTTCTGATTTGCTGGGAAACATGATTGTCAAGGTCTCTGCTGGGAATGTGTTGTCTAGACGGAAGAGAACAGAGGGCAACGAGAAGGTGTCACTGCTACCTGGGTCATTTTCTCCAGCTCCCACTCTGCACATTGGGGTCTTGCTCCATGGTCTCTCTCCTTCCCTTGGCTGGATCTCCAAGCATGAATACTCTGGTGGAGGGTTGGATATTTTTATCAGGCACAATGAGCGAGCTGAAGACACTTGAGCGGATGTGAGCAGAAAATTGGAATCAAAAAGTCAGAAAAATAATTTGCACCTAAGTTGCTTGGTGTGTCCCACAGGCCTCGCGAGCCACATGGATGCAGAATGTTCGTAAATTCTGAAACTTCCAGCCAGGTCCCGGAGCAGTAAGTGCGAGTTTCTCTCTGAGGTAAATTCATCTTGGTGAACGTGAGTCTGTGTTTTTAGGGGCCAGCAAAATAAGACAGTTGAATATAGTAGGGACTGTTTTATTCTTTATAAAAGAACCTAGCCACTATCTATCTATAAGGCTTCTATTTTGTCATTTGGATAGTATTTGCTGTATATTTTATGTATTCATGACAGGTGGAAGATATATCTTAAATAATCACATTGTATGGTGGCAGCAGATGTAGATCCTGGTTTATAGAAAATACTAAATAAATGATTGTTATTATAACTATTCTCACATTGCCAACACCGATTTACTACCGAGAGGTCACAAAAACTCCCTACTTTCACCAAACTTGAGTAAAGTTCCCCTGAGTACTCTTTCTGACTAGTTCCTGACTTTGGGCCTGTTATGTCCAGTTTTAGCAAGAAGCCTACTGGGTCAGTTTAGCAAAACACCTTCACCTTGATATCTGATCGAATATCTCATCCCTAGCCCTCCATATCCTATCACCCTGCCCTGCCTTCGGCAAGACTCGTGTTCACTACACCAGTCCACCTAGCGAGAATTCTCACAGATCCGACGTGTCCTCTCAGTTGTTTTGCATTACAGACCCCACTCTGCTTCTTGGCTATAAATCTCCATTTGATTGTCTTGGATTCAGAGCTGAGTCCTATCTCTTTCCCTTACTACAAAACCCTCTTACAATTGCCCCCTTGGATAAAGTCTACCTTACTATCTTTAACAAATGTCATGAATAATTTTTATTTAGCAGAAGGCCCTATCTTAACTATGAGCACAACATAGGGAGAGGGAAGGGACAGAAGAAGCTACGGACCACGCCTGTGATGAACACATCCTGAGCCCTGAAGCAGGGTGTCCACCAGGCTAACGACTGGCTTGGGCCATGGGACTGGTGAGGAGGTGGTCATACGGGACATTGGACCCAGAGGAAATGGGTAGTTAGCAAAGCCCTGCCCACATAAGCCCCTGTCTTGGACCTGGCACAGTGGGATGTCCAGAGAGGGAAGGGGCAGGGACTGCTGAGGGCCCAGCAGATCCGGCCAAGCAGCAGGTCCCCCACTCAGCCAGAGGCGGTCTCAAGGGAACAAGAGGGACACATGGGACATCCTTTGTCCTTGGAAGTATCCAGTGGGGCTAGGTCTGTGGGAGTGTTTCCTGGGACTGGGCGGTGGTGAAACCTGCCTTGGTGGGTACATAAAAGGAAGCTTCTGCCCACAGCTTGGGAGCGGTCAAGTCCAGGTTCTAGAGCAATCTGTCCTCGCTCTTCCTGGACACTCTGCTCCCCTCTCCAGCCAGCCTGTGCATCTTGCTGCCATCCCAAACTGAGATGGACAAGTCCCTGCTCCTGCTCCTGCTGCTGGCAGTCTTCCCTTTTGTGTTCTTCCAAGGAGTGGGTGAGGCCCTGGGGCGGCTGGGCAGGGGTGAGGGAGCAGCCCCAGGGTGGTGGCCTGACCTGGCTGGGAAGGAACGGGGTTAAGGATGAGGTTCTGGGATGATCTGCCCCCC
>NW_025409505.1:0-13965 GCF_002201575.2 Neomonachus schauinslandi
CCAACACCAGACACTGTCCGGTCACCCTTGGTGTCATCTCATCTGCATCTCCTCCTCACCCTGCATCTCCTCCTCCTTCACAATCACTTGGCTTCTCTGGCTGACAGGCTGCCTGGTTTCTAGTCCCACAACTCAGGAGTGACTGTGATGTACCCAGACAGGGCAGGGGTTCCATTTCGCACATCAGGAGTTGGAGGGGTCAGTGGAAAACTCAGGAAAACCTGTCCCACTGGCAGACGGACAGAGAAGAAGGTGTCAAGGCCTGAGGCAGCAGAGATGGGCTCACCAGCTTTGGATGCTACACACATTCTCTGAGCCTACCGAAGGCTTCCGTTGTCCAGGGAGGGGAGTGGGAGCAGGGCTGGTGAATCACAGACACAGGAGACCACGGGAATAGAAAGTGGGTGAAGGCCACAGAAGCAGGTGGGGACCCAGGACGGAGGAGCATCGCTGTTTTCTGTGACAACCGGCAGGTGATTGGCAGAGCAGGTTGAATGGAGAAATGGCACAGGAGTCACATGGCAGAGGGTTGAGGAATGAAGGGACCGTGACAGGAGAACATAGGGAGTATGGGCAGCTCTTCCAAGGAGCTTGGGAGGAACTGAGAAAGTGGGACAGTATCTTTTATAGGAACAGTGAATTTCATACATTCTTAGGCAAGGAAAGATTTGTATCTTCTCTTTAGTGTAAAATGCTTCTGCTATTAGTATTATAGGAATATTTGTCACCATCTTATTATCTTTTCAATGTATATTTTAAAACCTCTATCACCACTTCTATATGTATTCTTCCCACTCTTTTGACCTCTCTTTCTTTTTCCCTTTTATTAAATTTCCTCTGTCATTATCTCTTCCCTTCATTCTCTTTCCCTAATCTGCCATGATGCAAAAATGGAGACCATTATCTTGTTAAATTCCTTATTTAACATAAGCTTATAATTTTCATTCATAAATTAAAACAAAGAGGAATGTTTTGTTTCTCTTATAAACTAACAAATACAAGTTCATCCTGTGTGGTTTTTATTTAGCTAATATTTTTTGGAACTCTTAAGAATATCTTTTCAATACTGACTTTTATTTTCAGAATGTCAACTGTAAATATTTTTTATGGATTTTTTTTTCCCTCCTAAAATTGAGGAGATAAAAGGTACTACCAGTTGGATCAGCCAGTGTGGAACACAACCTTGTCCTTAAACTTGAAAACATCAGGAACAACCCCATAAGCATCCACAGTCATAAAACCCAACTCAAGCACTCCAGTCTACATTAAGCTTATCTAGTTGGGTCCTGCTGTACTAAAGAGAGCTATGGATGGGTCAGGGTGAGAGAGGCCAGACCAGCAAGAGGCCTTTTTTTCTTTTAAAAGCTGCCTTATTAGCCATACTCTCATGAACAAGCTAAATCCTAACAATTGTAAAATATCTGAAAAATACAGATAAGTTAACAGAAAAGTTAAAAACAGACATAATGGGCTACATTTAGTGACTTGCTTTCAAAGGATACCATATGGAAAGGGGAAAAATGCAACCTTACGGTGGCATGGCCTGACACACAGGACTCAGGGGGTCAAGGTTAACACCCACAGTGATATGGTGGGGTGATAGCATACACCATTGGTTGGGTGGGACAAGAACAGCACTTCACCTCTGTGGTTCTCCTGCCATTACCCTAATCTAACCGTGAGAAAAACATCAGACACACCCAAGCTGAGGAGGATCCTGCAAAATATCTGCACGCTCATCTTCAAAATGATCAATGTTACAAAAAACAAGGAAATTCTGAAATACTGTCCCAGCCCAGAGGAGATGAAGAAACATGAGGAATGAAAAAGATGAAGTATTTTGGAAGAGAAACAAGACATTAGGCAGGAAGCTAAGGAAATCTGAACACAACATGGAGTTTAGTTAATAATAATGAGTCACCATTTTTTCGTGAGTTGTCACAAAAGTACCAAGATGATGTAAACTGTTAACAGCGGGGGAAATGGGGTGAGAAACTGCATATTGTCTTTGCAATTTTTCACTAAGTCTAAAACTGTTTTAAAATTTTTTTAATTATTGAAAAAAAAAACCCACCCAAACCAATACTTAGAAATTAATATTATAAATTTTGGGTAGATCATACAGGACTTCTCATGATGTGGATGCGTACATACCTGGCAATATATACACCTACACATATGTAAGTTTTTAAACACATGTTTTATAAGAGTAGGATCGTGCGTAGAGTATGGATGTTGAATGTCAACTGTTCTTTGGTGGCCAAGGTCAAGGACCCAGAGGAGGCCTCAGACTCCTGATTTGTCTTAAACCAGCTTAGATCTTGCTCCAGCCTATCCTCTCAGACTCCCTCCCAGCTCACCTCCTTCAGGAAAGGGATTGGGGGCAGCCAGGAACCCTACTCTCAGTTCCCCTCTGCCTCACCCCACCAAGAACCATCAGAGTAGAGGCCTGTTTGTCCAAGGCTCTCAGGTGCCCTCAGGCAGCGGCAGGCTCCAGAGCCTGGTGCTTTAGCCTGACACTGGCCTTCATGAAGTCAGGCGGTGGTCAGCTGGCTGCAGAGTGGTTTTTGCCCTTTGTGTTCTTGAGCATGAGCAGAGAACACCCCAGTTTCCTTCCCCTGGGGTTGCTGTCCTGTGATCCTGGGGTGTGATTGGGCTGCTTTGTGAATTCCTTTTCCTGGAAACTTTCAGGAGTGACAGCCCTCCAAACTCGTGTGGTCCCTTTCTGATTCTGGAAGTGTCAGGGAAACTTGGGGAAGTGGTGTGGGAAGAGCCAGTGGGGAAAAGGGTGTTCGCAGATTCCTCCTCCTGTTTGGCTAGAGTAAGCTGGAAAGGGTTTATGACTCATTGACTGCAGGGAGATGAATGAAGAGTCAGTGTCAGGACCTCTGGAACCTTATGTTGCTTCTCCCTGGGACTGGGCTGCTCTTAGAAGACCCAGGGCAGACCAATCCCTGCGGATAGGAGTGATAACTATGTCCTTGGGTTAGTTTTTATGTGAGTTTGTGGGAAGTTGTTTGATAAGAAAGACTAGATGCGGGGTGACTGGGTGGCTCAGTTGGTTAAGTGTCAGCCTTCAGCTCAGGTCATGATCTCGGGGTCCTGGGATCGAGCCCCATGTTGGGCTCTCTGCTCAGTGGGGAGTCTGTTTCTCCCTCTGCCTCTGCCCCTTCCCCCTGCTCATGCTCTCTGTCTCTCAAATAAATAAATAAAATCTTTTTAAAAAAAAGAAAAAAAGAGCAGATGGCACTGGATGCTAGGTATGGGGCTCTAAAACAGGTGTCAACACTCGGCTTCTATGTATAACCTGACTTTATTCCGTGTGGCAAATGGTTTGTCTCTCTCACTGTCCACACCTCCCCTCCTACCATCTAGTAAATATTTAGGTGGACATAAAACTTCTCAGCTGAAGTTTATAGTTCATTGTTTTAGTTCATTGACTTAAAGCCATCTGAACACAATTTTAAGAAGTTCTCAAATGAACTAAAGAATATGGTTCTTAAATAGAGCAGTCATATTAAAAGTTTGGAAATAGTAGTGAAAGACCCTCCTTAAAATACACAAACAAAACAAACAAAACCCAAAATAGGTTATTATAGCTTCACATGTGTGTGAGTCTACCAAACTTCCAAGAATTATTCATCTCTATCTTTTGAAAAAGTTTCTGGGAAATAGAAGCAAAGCTAAAGCTAACCAGCCGATTTGACTCCAAATTCAGAAGATTATAGTAAAAGAGAGAAAATTATAGGCCATTTCCTTATGATTATAATAATGCCAAATAAAATATTAGCTGCAAAATTAAAAAAAACAAATGGCAAAATAAGATCCAATGGAAGTAGCATTCTAAAAGGGTTTCAGGCTTCATGTAATGGCTAGAGAGATGTGAAAATCCATATAGATTTCAGAGCTGGAGGTGACAGATTTGGAAAACCTAATACACACTGCACGCACCCATGTAATAACAACCATGAGAAGATGGAGAGTGATTTTAGCAATTAAATGGGTAGAGATAAAAGGAATACTAAGGAATACCAAAGATAAAGGCTTGGGCGAGGGAGACTCCCATCATCAAGGGATGCTGGTCTGACCGATGGGAAGAGAAGCATGGGAGCAATGTCTAGACTCCAAACAGTCAAGAGTTCTAAGAAATATTGTCAGGTCCACAATGCCCAAGGACACAGAGAGGCCCAGCACTGTAAGGATGAATGTGAGTCCGTTAAATCTGGCTACCTTGTGACCACGCGTGACCTTGCCCAGAGTAGATCGGTTGACAAAGTGGAAGCATGAATCAGATTATCACTGAGGAGTGAATAGACAGTGTGCAAGTGGAGAAAGTGAGTGTAGCCAACACTTGCAAGAAATTTGAAATAAGAATTAGAGAGTTGACTGGTGTCTGAAGAGAATGAAGGATCAGGGGCTTCTTTAAAAAATGTGACTATGGGGATGCCTGGGTGGCTCAGTCTGTTAAGTGTCTGCCTTTGGTTCACTCAGGTCATGATCCCAGGGTCCTGGGATCCAGCCCTGCATTGGGCTCCCTGCTCAGTGGGGAGTCTGCTTCTCACTCTCCTTCTGCTTCTGACTCGTGGTTACTCTCTCTCTCTCAAATAAAATAAATAAAATCTATTGTAGATACCATATATAAGTAAAACCATACAGTATTTGTGCTTCTGCATCTGGTTTATTTCACATGGCATAATGTTTTCCATGTTTTTGCACATGGCTGAATAACATTCCATTGTATGCAAATATCACATTTTATTTATCCATCTGTTGATAAACATTTGAGTTGTTTCTGTATCTTGGCTATTGTGAATAACGCTGAACATAAGATAACAGGTATCTCTTTGAGATCCTGATTTCATTTCTTTCAGATAAATACCCAGAAGTTGGATTGCTGGATCATATGGTCATTTCTCCATGCTGTTTTCCATAGTGAATGTACCAGTTTGCTTTCCCACCAACAGTGTATCAGGGTTCCCTTTCCTCCACGTTTTCACCAACACTTTTTCTCAAAATAATAACCATTGTAACAGGTGTGAGGTGTTATCGCATTGTGATTTTCATTTGCATTTCCTTGATGATCAGCACATTTTCGTATACCTTTTTGCCATTTGTAGATCTGCTGGCTATTCAAGTCCTTTGGCCAGTTTTAAACTGGGTTTTTAATGTTTTTGGTATTAAGTTTCATGTGTTCCTTTCTGGCTTGCAAATATTTTCTCCCATTCCATAAGGTGCTTTTTCTTTCTTTTTTTTTTTTCTTTTTAAGATTTTATTTATTTGTCAGAAAGAGAGAGAGAGAGAGAGCACAAGCAGGGGGAATGGCAGATAGAGGGAGAAGCAGGCTCCTCGCTGAGCAAGGAGCCCGATAAAGGACTCCACCCCAGAACCCTGAGCTGAAGGCAGACGTTTAACCCACTGAGCCACCCAGGCATTCCCATAAGGTGCTTTTTCACTTTGTTGATTGTTTCCTTTGCAGTGCAGAGGCTTTTTAGTATGATATAGTCCCACACATTAATTTTTGCCTTTGTTACATGTGTTTTGGTGTCAAGTCCGAAAAAATCATTGTCAAGATCAATGGCCAGGAGCTTTTCTCCTATGCTTTCTTCTAGGAGTTCCACAGTTTTAGGGCTTATGTTTAGGTCTTTAATTTATTTTGAGATGATTTTTGTGTATTTTTGTGTAAGATCGGGGTCAAATTTCATTCTTTTGCAGGTGTATGTCCAGTTTTCCCACCACTGTTTATTGAAGAAACTATCTTTTCTCTTATGTATTCTTGGCGTCCTTGTGAAAGTTTACTTGACTGCATGCATGGATTTACTTCTAGCCGTCTCTCTGTTCCATTGGTCTATGTGTCTGTTTTTATGCCAGCGACATACTGTGTTGATTATTAGTCTAGCTTTATAATATGATTTGAAATCAGGAAAGTGATGCCTCCAGCTTTAATCTGGCTATTTAAGGTGTTCTGTGGTTCCCTATGAATTTTAGGATTGGTTTTTCTATTTCTGTGAAAAATGTCATTGGGATTTTTTAAAAAGATTATTCATTTATTTGAGAGGGAGAGAGAGAGAAGGAGTGAGAAAGAGTGTGAGAGCATGAGCAGGGGGAGGGGCAGAAGGAGCTGGAGAAGCAGACTCCCCACTGAGCAGGGAGCCCAACATGGGGCTTGATCCCAGGACCCCGAGATCATGACCTGAGCCAAAGTCAGACACTTTAACGACTGAGCCACCCAGGCAACCCCAATATAGCCAATTCTACAATCAATTCCACATCTAGTAAAACCTTGCCTCCAAGTCCATCTTAACATTAGAAAACAGTGGAGTTAATTGTGTAATATTAAACTGTTAGATCTTTAGAAAAACATTTTCCTTAACACTTCAGTTAAACAATGTTAATTTAATTTTGATTTTGATAGGGATTACATTGAATATGTAGATTGCTTTGGGTAGTACGGACATTCTAACAGTATTAATTCTTCTAAACCACAAACATGGGATATCCTCCCATATATTTGTGTCTTATTCTATGTCTTTCATTGATGTCTTATAGTTTTCAGTGTACAGTTCTTTCACTTGTTTAAATTTATTTGCAAGTATTTTCTTGTTTGTGATGGCATTGTAAATGGGATTGTTTTCTTAATTTCTTTTTTGAATAGTTCATTGGTTGTGTGATTTCTGATTTCTATATCCTGGTTTTGTATCCTCCAACCTTACTGAATTCATTTCTTAGTTCTAATAGTATTTTTGGTGGTAACTTTGGGTTTTTTTTACATCTAAAAACATGTTATCTGCAAACAGAGACAATTTTACTTCTTCCTTTCTAATTTGGATGCATTTTATTGATTGATTTTTCTTGCCTAATTACTCTGGCTAGGACTTCCAATACCATGTTAAATAGAAGTGGTGAGAATGGGAACTCTTGTCGGTTCCTGATCTTAAGGAAAATCTTTCAGCTTTCACCATTGTATATGATGCTAGCTCTGGGTTTGTCCTTTATATGGTCCTTATTATACTGAGGTACATTTCCTGTATACCTAATTTGTTGAGTTTTTATCATGAAGGGATATTAAAATTTGTCAAATGCTTTCCCTGCATCTACTGAGATGATCATATGATTTTATTTTTCATTTAGTTAATGTGGTGTATCACATTTATTGATCTACATATGTTGAACCATCACTGCATTCCAGAGATAAATCCTGCTCGATCATAGTGTATGATCCTTTTCATGTGCTGTTGAATTAAGTTTGTTAGTACTTTGTTGAAGATTTTTGCATCTATGTTCATCAGAGATGTTGACCTAGATTTTCTTTTCTTGTAGTGTCTTTATTGTATCAGGGTAACGCTGGTCTTGTAAAATGAGTTTGGAAGTACTCTCTTTTCTTAAATTTCTTGGAAGAGTTTGAGAAATATTGGCATTAATTCTTCTTTAAATGTTTGGTAGAATTCACCTGTGAAGCCATCTCATTCTGGGCTTTTCTTTTTTGGGTGGCTTTTGATTACTGTTTCAATCTCTTTATTCATTATTGGTCTGTTCAGAAATTCTATTTCTTTGTGATTCTGTCTCGGTAGGTTATATGCTCCTGGGAATTTATGCATTTATTTTCATTTATCTAGTTTGTCAGCAAAATTGTTCATACTAGTTTCCAGTGCACCAACCTGAGGGCATGTGCAGGGTGCTGGAGGGTCCTATAGATAAGATGTCCCATGGTCTCCATGTGTGGGCCTGTTGGTGGAGCCTGCCAGCATGTTAGTAGGATCTGTGGACAGTTTTCAGGAACCAGCCCCTCCCCTTTGCCCTTCTTCTAGGTCCCCCTAGACTATTCAGCCCTGCTGATCCCCTACATGCTCTGGGTGGGGCAACATAGAGTGAGTCAGTCACTTTAACAACATCTTACAAGGCTGGGAGAAGCTGGGCACTCATTCCTATCTCACTTTTCCCTGTGGTAGAAACCATGGGCCACGGGAGTCTCTCTTGGCACCAAGATCTTCCTCCCTGGGAGAGGGGTGATGTGGGAAAAGTTAAACTGCTCTCTTTGCCCTATCCCATGTGTCAATTCTCAGATAGTGATAGGTGCTGGAAGTGAGATCTTCCCAGCAGGACAGCTCCATGGCCCATCTTCCCTGTGGCTCTACCCTCATCACACCCAAGTGGGCAAAGGGACCATCAGTGTCCCGGGATAGGATAAAAACACTCTGACAAGGACTTCCAGCTCTGAGGAGAGTAGCACTGTGGGGAATAGGGCTGAGTGGCAAGTCCCTTTATCAAGCTGGCCCTTGAAAGCATTCCCAGTGCATGTCCTTCCTTTCTATGTGTGAGGTAGTTAAGGAGTTCCGTGAATGATGCCAAAACAGATAGTGGAGGGAGGGGATTCCCTGGAGTATATGTTAGAAAGAAAGTTTACAATGATGCCATCTGAGAAACAGACACGAAGACTCAGAGTTTGATTTCCCCAGTGCTTTCTGCCCCCATGCATACCCCTCCCCACCACATACGCATTCTTCCCTGCCCCAAGCCCACATCACACCAGAGATGTCCTGGCTGTCGAGCCGCGATGGGTGAAGAATGAGTGAAGAATGGCTGGAGTGCATTTGTGGTCGGTGTCGGTGGTGGAGAGGAAAGCGGTGGTGGGGGGGGATGGTCCTGGGGGGGCGGGCAGGGCCAGCCAGACAGGAGAGATTTAGGGGCTGGGTCCAGGGGGTTTATCCATATGGGTTTTATAATCAGCATTCCAGGATAAGTGGCTCTTCCATCAGATTACACTGTGCATCATGGATGAAACTACATGGAATCCACAGGAAACACGTTGAAAGAAGACACATGCTCACAGTGGTAATTTGGGAATCCTTGAAGGGCCAGTGGCAGGGCAGCCTGTTCACTGCCTCATAAAGTAACACTCCGGTTCTTGCTGCTACAATTTGTCATTGGTCTGGACGGTGGCAGCAGGTTCCCGGGATAGAACATGAACAAGAGGGAGGGACATGGTGGGAGATGGCGGATCAGGGACTCGGCCTGCCTTTGTAGCTGCGGCCTCTGTGTGCTGTTGGGGGGAGGGAAGGGCATGTCCATATGGAGGGATGTGTGTGTGAGTGTGTGTGTGCTGGGGTGAAGTTAGGACTGCTGACCGCACAGGCAGAGACTAGGCGTCACTAACTATAAGCTTGTGATATTTCCTAGTACCGATTTTAAATCCAGTTTTTATTAAGAGAGTCATAATTGTTAGCATTGAGACAGAACAATAATATGGATAATTGAGGTAATAGTTATTGGATCCTTACTCTGCATTGGACATTATGCTAAACACCTGACATTCGGTGCGGAGCTGGTACCTCTTTGGTGAAGCCGCAGCTGAGGAGACTCCGGTGCTCGCCATGGCCGATGAAAAGCCCAAGGAAGGAGTCAAGACTGAGAACAACGATCATATTAATTTGAAGGTTGCGGGGCAGGATGGTTCTGTGGTGCAGTTTACGATTAAGAGGCACACACCACTTAGTAATCTAATGAAAGCCTACTGTGAACGACAGGGTTTGTCAATGAGGCAGATCAGATTCCAATTTGATGGGCAGCCAATCAATGAAACAGACACACCTGCACAGTTGGAAATGGAGGATGAAGATACAATTGATGTGTTCCAGCAGCAGACAGGAGGTGTCTACTAAAAAGGGAACCTGCTACTTTACTCCAGAACTCTGTTCCTCCAGACCAAGAAGACATTCTCAAGTAGAAAGTCACAATTTGGTTCCACCACATCCTGACTACTACAGTACAGTTTTCTCTATTCTTTCATTTTCCCCTTCCCCGTTCCTTTATTGTACATAAAGTAACTGTGGATGTGCACAAGCATATCGCATTTTTTTTTAAATGGCCAATGGTATGTTTTGATCGACATCAAATGGAGATGGGATGGGGGAAAACACTGTTTCTGTGAAAATACCCTCTCCCCATTAGTGGCATGCTCAGTCAGCTCTTATCTTTATATTCCGGTAAGTTATTTTGCTCTCACAGTTTAACAAAAAAAGGAAAACATAAAAATCCTTTTATAACAACAATTTTATAACTTTTTTGTACGTAGCTGTTACATGTAGGGCAATCTGTCTTTAAGTAGGGATATATTACCCTAAAAGAAATGAATCCTAGGTAGTTTTCCCTTCAAGTCAAGCATATTGTTGTTTAAATAAACTTGTTGTTTAAAAAAAATAAAAATAAAAACCTGACATTCAGTGTGTGTGTATAATTTTTTTTCCTAGAGCCATTCTGTGAGTTAGGTATTATTATCATTTCTCCTTGGTAGAGGAATTGAAATGTAACATGATGTAACTTGTCATGGCCTTAAAATTTTTATTTATTTATTTATTTTTGCCAGAGAGAGAGAGAGCATACAACACGAGCAGGGGGGAGGGGCAGAGGGAGAAGCAGACTCCCTGTTGAGCAGGGAGCCTGATGTGAGACTTGATCCCAGGACCCTGGGATCATGACCTGAGCCGAAGGCAGATGCTTAACCAACGGAGCCAGCCAGGCGCCCCTGGCCTTAAAATTTTTAAATGCTGGAATGAGGCTTTAAACCCAGATGGGTCTGACTTCTGAGTCTGTGCTCTGGCCAAGGCACTCCCCTGTTGGGTCTCAGCCTAGACACATGATGGGAAGATCCGATGGGGACTGACATGGGCCTGGAAGTGTGGTGGTTCTGGATGCCGGCTCTCTGGATGCTGCAGAGGAGGAGGTTCCTGCACTGGGGAGAGATTGTGCCTGGTCACCTCTGAGTAGGCTGGTTGCATAATTTATCCTCCGGACTGGGACAAATTGGGAGTAAATGGGACTTTATTAATAATTAAGCTTAGAATAGAGGCATAGATCATTCTCACTATTGGATTTTCGCCAAGTTCATGAGTCTGGGAGGCACTTGTAGGCTTCAGATGAATTTAATACGTGGCATCCATCATGTTTCCAATTCCTCCTCCCCTGCTTCTGAACAGTCAGGAAACCTCCACAACTTAGCACTCAGCACCATTCCACCATGTCAGATGACCTTCCTGTGCACCTGAGGGAGAGACATGACGGGGTGGCGTTGAGGAAGCTTGACTGGAAGAGCGGATGAAGGAAGGCCAGCCAGGAATCTAGGGCGGTAGATTCTTCCGTCAGGTGATCACACCCTTTGCTGGTACAGACTGAGCCTGTGAGGTCTCCACCTGATTCCTGAGGGGTCCCAGATACACAAGTAGGACTTCGCAGTCAGTTACCACCTCCATTGTATTTTACTGTCATTCCATAGCCACCATGGACAATTTCCAGTGGGGTCTCATCCCCCTAAATCTTTAAAAGAAGGTTCGTTTATTGCCAGCAAGCTACATAGAACAGGTACATCATTCGACAGGAATTCCACAAGCCTCTCCTTAGGAAGCACCAGCAGGATGTTCGAGGAGTATAAGTTTCCACGAGGAGATCTGACCAGATCATTATGTTCTGTGTTCACTCTCTTTGCCTCGGTTCTCCAGGTGATACCGTGTCGCTTTCCAATATCACATTAGGCATCATCCTCATGACATTCTTCAAATTTGCAGAGAACAACGTGTCTTCAGTAAAACAATGCTACGGAAGAACAGAGCTGCTCTTTGGCAGTTCTGATGATTTCCCCCATTTTCTACTCCTCCCTCGCTGTTTTTCTTTTTCTTTTTTTTTTTTGCATGATTATGATGGGGGTGATGTCAGATTTGGGGAACTGCGGGCTCCCCTTGAGTTCCACTGCCGCTGTGAGAGCGGCACACTGGCATGCAGGTGACCTTGAGTTACTCAGCAAAGTTCCTCAGTTTGGGGAGTGCGGTAAAGGGGTGTTTTCATGCATCATAGCTCTGCTCTCACAGTGGAGGATGAAGCTGGCTCTCAGTCTGGGGGTGGGGGTGGGGGTGAGGGGTTCTCAGCCCTTTCTCTCCTGCAGCTGCTTCCTGGGCAGGCAGATACTCACGCATTCATCCATTTGCTCTATCATTCTTGTTTACTCAGAAATATTTCTTGAGTTCCTGCTCTGTCCCGTGCATTGTGCTGACTGCTTCTGATTTGCTGGGAAACATGATTGTCAAGGTCTCTGCTGGGAATGTGTTGTCTAGACGGAAGAGAACAGAGGGCAACGAGAAGGTGTCACTGCTACCTGGGTCATTTTCTCCAGCTCCCACTCTGCACATTGGGGTCTTGCTCCATGGTCTCTCTCCTTCCCTTGGCTGGATCTCCAAGCATGAATACTCTGGTGGAGGGTTGGATATTTTTATCAGGCACAATGAGCGAGCTGAAGACACTTGAGCGGATGTGAGCAGAAAATTGGAATCAAAAAGTCAGAAAAATAATTTGCACCTAAGTTGCTTGGTGTGTCCCACAGGCCTCGCGAGCCACATGGATGCAGAATGTTCGTAAATTCTGAAACTTCCAGCCAGGTCCCGGAGCAGTAAGTGCGAGTTTCTCTCTGAGGTAAATTCATCTTGGTGAACGTGAGTCTGTGTTTTTAGGGGCCAGCAAAATAAGACAGTTGAATATAGTAGGGACTGTTTTATTCTTTATAAAAGAACCTAGCCACTATCTATCTATAAGGCTTCTATTTTGTCATTTGGATAGTATTTGCTGTATATTTTATGTATTCATGACAGGTGGAAGATATATCTTAAATAATCACATTGTATGGTGGCAGCAGATGTAGATCCTGGTTTATAGAAAATACTAAATAAATGATTGTTATTATAACTATTCTCACATTGCCAACACCGATTTACTACCGAGAGGTCACAAAAACTCCCTACTTTCACCAAACTTGAGTAAAGTTCCCCTGAGTACTCTTTCTGACTAGTTCCTGACTTTGGGCCTGTTATGTCCAGTTTTAGCAAGAAGCCTACTGGGTCAGTTTAGCAAAACACCTTCACCTTGATATCTGATCGAATATCTCATCCCTAGCCCTCCATATCCTATCACCCTGCCCTGCCTTCGGCAAGACTCGTGTTCACTACACCAGTCCACCTAGCGAGAATTCTCACAGATCCGACGTGTCCTCTCAGTTGTTTTGCATTACAGACCCCACTCTGCTTCTTGGCTATAAATCTCCATTTGATTGTCTTGGATTCAGAGCTGAGTCCTATCTCTTTCCCTTACTACAAAACCCTCTTACAATTGCCCCCTTGGATAAAGTCTACCTTACTATCTTTAACAAATGTCATGAATAATTTTTATTTAGCAGAAGGCCCTATCTTAACTATGAGCACAACATAGGGAGAGGGAAGGGACAGAAGAAGCTACGGACCACGCCTGTGATGAACACATCCTGAGCCCTGAAGCAGGGTGTCCACCAGGCTAACGACTGGCTTGGGCCATGGGACTGGTGAGGAGGTGGTCATACGGGACATTGGACCCAGAGGAAATGGGTAGTTAGCAAAGCCCTGCCCACATAAGCCCCTGTCTTGGACCTGGCACAGTGGGATGTCCAGAGAGGGAAGGGGCAGGGACTGCTGAGGGCCCAGCAGATCCGGCCAAGCAGCAGGTCCCCCACTCAGCCAGAGGCGGTCTCAAGGGAACAAGAGGGACACATGGGACATCCTTTGTCCTTGGAAGTATCCAGTGGGGCTAGGTCTGTGGGAGTGTTTCCTGGGACTGGGCGGTGGTGAAACCTGCCTTGGTGGGTACATAAAAGGAAGCTTCTGCCCACAGCTTGGGAGCGGTCAAGTCCAGGTTCTAGAGCAATCTGTCCTCGCTCTTCCTGGACACTCTGCTCCCCTCTCCAGCCAGCCTGTGCATCTTGCTGCCATCCCAAACTGAGATGGACAAGTCCCTGCTCCTGCTCCTGCTGCTGGCAGTCTTCCCTTTTGTGTTCTTCCAAGGAGTGGGTGAGGCCCTGGGGCGGCTGGGCAGGGGTGAGGGAGCAGCCCCAGGGTGGTGGCCTGACCTGGCTGGGAAGGAACGGGGTTAAGGATGAGGTTCTGGGATGATCTGCCCCCC
>NW_025409506.1:0-13934 GCF_002201575.2 Neomonachus schauinslandi
TAGCCACACCTGTTCCCTGTCCCTCCAGGGGCTGAGACCCATGTTCTATCCCTCTGACCACCAGGCCCTCAGGCTACTGCCAGAGAGTCTCATGAGGACTGTGGTGTTGCTCAGCCATGGGAGGATCCTGCCCCTGGGTCAACTGTGGGCTCTTAGTGCCCGGAGTCTTTGAAGTCAGTTGTAACCCTCACTGCTCACAGCCTGGGACATTTCTGGCTCTCTTCTCCGTCCATGTCCCTCATCTTCCTCCTCCTCCTTTCCAGCTGGGACTACCCCTGCTCTGCACAGCCTCCTTTACCCTTAAGCCTTGCCTGGATTCTTCTGCTAACACCTGTGGCCCGGCCCGCCCTTCCAGGCAACAGTAAAGGACACAGAAATCCGAGCAGCATCCTCTGCCGGGCTCCATCAGGAGCCAGTTTCCCCAGGTCACCAGGAGAGCGAGCTTTCACGGTGCCCTCATCCAGGGCTCTTTCCCTCCGTGACGCCATCAAGTGGAACACACCACATGACAAGGACATGTGACCCCTTGATCTACTCTCTACATGACTCCAGCAGGGAGTCAAAGGCAGAAGGGGCGGTCTGCGGTCCCCAAAAGCTCAGGGGCTCATCTCATGCCTTTTACTCCTGACTCACGTCCTCGTCCTGGTGAGGCTCTCGTTCTTCCCAGTGGTTCCCCAGACCCTCCCACGGTGGGGCTGGCCAGACCCTGCGCCTTCTGACTGGTTCACTGCCTATTTCACACACATACATGGGTGCTCTTGAGGACGCCTTTACCATAGGGTGGAACCCTCTCACATGGTGAGATCCACCAGTTCCTGTCCTTTCACTTAGATGCTGCCCAATTTGGGTAAATTGGATCAAACTTGTGTTTCCTGAGGTCAAAAGAAAGCCACATACAAGCATTGGGTTTCTTTCCATTCTGACTGTAGAAATTGGTGGCAGGGACTTTCTTTCCTAAATTTACTAACATAACACATATCATTTCTACTAATTTCCTCCCTTTATATAACAGAGGCACCTCAGACTTTCCCCGATCAATTCTGTTTCTTAACAGGATTCACTTGTCTTTCTCTACCCAGGGAGTCACTGATTTCAAACGCACTATAACGTCTTCCTTCATTCATCATGTGATCCTGGTTGGACTGCAGAACTTGGTCTACAACATATTGTGCTCCCTAGGGAGACATTCCTCCAAAAATGGGTCTTAGATTTTTTTTGGTATTAATACTGAGTTTCACATGGAAACCACTTAATTTCTCAAATTTCTATCTCATAACCGTGTTTACAAATGGTCCATGAAGGCCAGGCACCCTCCCGCCACCCCTCCACTTCCCACCAGTCACCCCTTCTGCATTTGAAAACACCCACTTGTATTTCAGGAAAGACCAGCATGGTTCTCATTGGCCTCTGCAGTGGGAAAAGGGACTTTAAAGACTGAGGGCAGAGCACATAGTTCTCTGCCAAAGTCAGCCAGGCCCTGCCTGTCCCCCTCACTCTTTCCTGGATCATTTCTAGTCTTGACTCTGCTCCACCACTGTCTCAGGTCAGTCACCATGGAACACCTGGGCGGAACTGTCCTACTTCGTGGCCCTGCAGCCTGAGTGCTGGACTGACCTCCAGGCTTGCCCCTGGTGTCCGCTGGTATTACTTCTGCTCAAATACCCCCTTCCAGGCCATGCTGTCCAGTGTTCTCCAGGCTTATGAGCTCTGGGAAGGCCCATCATTGCCCATCTCCAGGACAACTCTGGAAACAATGCCTCAAGGAGAACACCTGTAGGTTGACTGGTGTTAGGTCTGTGCAGTAGAAAGGACCTCAGCACCTACACTTTCCAGGTGTGGCCTCTGAGGGTGGTCAGACAGTCAGTTGGTCAGGGAAGAACAAGGAGAGGCCCAGGGTGGCCTCTGACTTTGTCCTGTGTCTACCACAACCAAACCCTGATGCTTCTTTGACCTGAGAAGACTTGTGCTTGCTCTCAGACAGAAAGCAGGTGGCCTGTGTTCTCTGAGCGCTCAGATCCTCTTGCATTTGTCTTGAGCTACACAGACCTGCCTTATTCTTTGAAGGACTTTGGTTGGCTGAGAGGTGACAGATGCCAACTCTGATTCGAGATGCCTGTGGAGGAATCACAGGTACCACCCAGGGCAATGTTCTTTCTGTTGTCTGCACAGCGGAGTTACCCAAACCCAACATCACGAGCAACAACTCCAATCCCGTGGAGAATGTGGATTCTGTTGTATTAACGTGTGGACCTCAGACTCAGAGCACAAGCTACCTGTGGTCAGTAAACAATGAGAGCCTCCCGGCCAGCACCAGGCTGCAGCTGTCCCTGGACAACAGGACTCTCACTATACACGGTGTCACAAGGAATGACACAGGACCCTATGAGTGTGAAACTCGGAACCCAGTGAGTGCGGGTCGTAGTGACCCATTCACCCTGAATGTTCTCTGTGAGTAACTTCCCTTCCTACCTGGCCCGGGCTGCCAGCCCAAATCCACATGCCGGGGGCCAGGCCACATCCATCCTCTGGGGTCCGAGTCTATGACTCTCAGCTGGACCCCCAGGCTGGCCATGGCTTCTTGTCCCAGGCAAACCTGGGCAGACTCAGCCTAAGCCAAGACTAGGAGGGGATGACCTGCTCCTACCTGGGAGGGTCACCAGACTATGATGGGAAACAGGTGAATATCTCAGACCCAGGCTCAGTGAACACAGGGGACTCATTGTTGGGACTTCTTAAAATGAGGTTGGGACCCAGCTCAGAGGGACACTGTGGCCCTAATACAGACCAGAAGCTTCCTCTTCCCTCAGATTACATCACCTGTGCCTTTATTCTGTTTGCTCCAGATGGCCCGGACGCCCCCACCATTTCCCCACCAGACTCCTCTTACCATCCAGGGGCCAACCTCAGTCTCTCCTGCCACGCAGCCTCTAACCCGCCCGCACAGTATTCTTGGTTTATCAATGGGAGGCCTCAGCCACTCACACAGGAGCTCTTTATCCCCAACATCACTGCCAATGATAGTGGATCCTATACCTGCCTCGCCTATAACTCTGGCACTCGCCTCAGTAAGACCACAGTCAAGACTATCACAGTCTCTGGTAAGTGGATCCCTGGAGCATCTGCACCGACGGCTGTGGTGAAGGTCTGTCTGGCTTTCAGCAAAGAGCCTAGAAGTAGTCATTTCCCATTTGCTCCCAAATCTGTCCATGAACTCTCCCATTACATGTCTGCAGAGGCTTCCTCCCTGATTTCTCATGGCAGACCTTGGGTCCAGTCTGGAATGTGGGGAGGGGGTTTCTCAAGCCCAGAAAGCCCCATGCTTTGCAAATAGGGAAGAATAAAGGGTCCTCAGGTTCAAGTTGCTTTTTGTTGTTGAATTGCAGAAGTGCATTATATATTCTGGATATTAATCTCTTACCGGATAGGATTTGCAAATGTTTCCTTCCAATCCATGCGGTGCCCTCACTTTTTGTTTTTTTTAGTGAACTTTAGTTGACACACAACGTGACATTAGTTTCAGGTGTACAACATAGTGATTGGACAGCTCTATATGTTATGCTCTACTCAACACAATGGAGGTCCCGTCTGACCCCCTGCAGCCCCATTAAAATACCACTGACTGTATTTCCTGTGCTGTACATTTCATCCCTATGTCCTGTTCATTCCATAGCTACTGCTACCGCTCTCCGGATTGTGTCTTTTGATGCGCAGAAGTTTTCTATTTTGATGCAATCCAATTCATCTGTGTTTTCTTTTGTTGTCTCTGCTTTGGGTGTCATATCTAAGAAATCATTGGGAAATCCAGTTTCCATAAGTTTTTGCATTACGTTTTCTTCTAAGGCTTTTATAGTTTTGACTCTTATGTTTAGATGTTTGGTCTATTTTGCATTAACATTTGTACACGATGTACAAAGGTGTACATGGTGGAAGGTCAGGTCCAACTTCATTCATTTGCATGGACATCCAGTGTTCCCAACACCATTTGTTGAATAGATTTTTTTCTCCATTGAAGGGTCATGACAAGCTTCTTGAAAATCATTCAACCACATATGCCAGTGTTTGTTTCCGGGGTGCCTTTCCTATTTCATTGGTCTCTATGTCTGTCTTTATGCCAGATCCCCATTATTATTGGTTAATGTAGCTTTGCAGTCAGGAAGTAGGAGTCCTCCAACTTTGTTCTTTTTCAAAATAAGTATTTGAGGCCCCTGAGATTCCATGTAAATGTTTGGAAATTCCTATTTCTGAAAAATATTTCCTTCAGATTTTGATAGGGAGGCACCTGGCTGGCTCAGTTGGTGGAACATGCGACTCTTGACCTCAGGGTTGTAGGTTTGAGTCCCGTGTTGGATGTAGAGATTACTTTAAAATAAAATCTTAAAAAAAATTGATAGGGAATACATTGAATCTGTGGATCTCTTTGGGTAGCTTTGTCATCTAAGTTTCATCACCATGAACATGGGATGTCTTTCCACTTATTTGTGTCCTCTGTAATTTCTATCCGCAATGTTTTATAGATTTCCATATACAGTCTGTTGACTCATTAATTAATTCCTAAGATTTTGTTCTCTTTTTTCCTAAGTACTTTATTCTTTTTAATGTTATTGTAAGTGGAACTGTTTTCTTAAACACAGTGATTTTTGTATGTTGATTTTGGTATCCGACAACTTTGTTGAATTCTTAATTAGTTCAACAGTTTGTGTGTGTGTGTGGGGAGGATCATTACGGTTTTGTACCTAAAATTTCATGTCATCTGCAAAGAGACATAATTGTACTTACTCCTTTCCAATTTGATTGCATTCTCTGTTTTTTTTTTCTCCTAATTATTTTTGCCTGGACTTCTGTACTGTGTTGAACACCGGTGCTGAAAGTGGCACGTTTATCTTCTACTTTCAGTGTTTCACCATGGAGTGTGATGCTAGATCTGGCTGTTGCATGTAAGGCCTTTATTATGTTCAATGGTTTCCTTCTATTTGTAAGGGTGCCAATATTCTGTATACAGTAACCACCACTTGACAGAAGTTTTTCACCAGGAGAGTCAATCCACAGATCTGGAAGTAAAAGTCTTCTTCAGAGTGAGAAGTCCTGTACATTAAAAACTCTTGATTCCGGGGCACTTGGGTGGCTCAGTTGGTTAAGCGGCTGCCTTCAGCTCAGGTCATGATCCCAGGGTCCTGGGATCGAGCCCCGGGTTGGGTTCCCTGCTCTGCGGAGAGCCTGCTTCTCCCTCTCCCTCTGTCTGCCGCTCTGCCTACTTGTGCTCTCTCTCTCTGTTAAATAAATAAATAAAAATCTTTATAAAAAAAAAAACTCTTTGATTCCTAAGGTTGTGAAGACGGTGCAGGTGGCTTTTTTCCCTAGTAAATTGTAACTATGTGAATGCCTTCCCTACTTTACATGAAGCTGCTTTGGACACAGAGATAGAAGGGCTGCGAGTCCTCCTCCCCCAATATACATGGAAAGGTATATAAGGAATGAGGCATGATCTTTTAAAGTCACAAAAGGTCAAGAAAACAGTCACACAGAAGTCCATGGGAATAAAAAATTCCACCTGACGATGAGGATGCGGGACATGTGGCCTTGGAAGAGGTTCCTGGTGCTGATGCTACAGAGATGTCCAGGCAGAGCAGACACAGGACTGAGGGCCAGAAGGGAACTTGAGGGTCACAGGGGCAGGTACAGCTCTCTCCTTACAGATCGTCACCTGAACAAAGACACTCATCCTTCTACAGACAGCAGGGCCATCCTCTGGGGCACCTTTACAGAGCTCGCTGGGGCCCTCCGAATGGCTGGCATCTCAGAGGAGGGAGTGTGACCCAAGGCCCCAGGCCCATTCTCATTCCATCACCTGTTTCCTCACAGAGCCAGTGGCTCAGCCCTCTCTCCATGCCTGCAACACCACAGTCACAGGAAATAAGGACTCTGTGGTCCTCACCTGCTCCACAAATAACACTGGGGTCTCCATCCACTGGTTCCTCAATGGCCAGAGTCTAAAGCTCACAGAGGATGAAGCTGTCCCAGGACAACAGCACCCTCACCATATGCCCTGTCAGGAGAGAGAATGCTGGGAATTTTCAGTGTGAGGTCTCCAACCCAGGCAGTTCCAGCCAAAGTGACCCCATCAGGCTGGATATGAGCTGTGAGTGACCCTCGACCTCTCCCTCTTCTTCCCTGTATATTTTACTGGCAGGGGGTGTGAAATGGATGCAGGCCTGGAGGGGGTAGGAGCCACCTTCACCTTCAGAGCCTCTAGGGCAATGTGGATAAAATCCCTGGAATTAGACTAATCTTGTTAGCATCTTGGTTCTGATATGTACCAGCTATTGGACCTCGGGCAAGAGGCTCTACCTCCTGAGCCTCAGTCTCCTCATCTGTAAAACTGGAAAGAACAGCTGGATCTTAGGGCTGTTGTGAGGGTTGTTAATATGAGTTCATGAGATGAAATCCTGAGACGGCATCATACACAGATTCAGGCTCAATCAAATTTAGCAGCTATTGTCTTTTTCATATTAATGTTTTTGTTACTAGCTCTGTCTCGGGGATTTGGGATTAAGTGTTGTCTGATTACGTTCCAGCTCGGTGACCTTCACTGATTTACTGAAGCCCTTTACATACTCAGATGCTCATTTTGCACAGTGGGGATGACACCTGGCCCCCTCATTGACAGGGAAGGAGCAGATGAGATAAACATAAAGTATTTCCCATGTGCCTGGCACAGGGCCGACCTCAAAAGCAGTCAGCGAATGCTATTCTCTTTAATTAGTGTTGAGTGAACAGGTAAGGGCCTCCCTCTAAGAGCATTGATAGAAATGGAAAGGAAGACCCAGGGGAAGAGGCATAATGTGAGAGGAAAATGAACAGGACCCTGGCACTGGCCCCGGGGTGGGGGGACAATGTGAAGAATGAAGCAAGTCCAGAGTTTCACCGTGAGGAACAGAAACGATGCAACGGTCAAGGGGGTGGGGACATTGTGGTGAGAAAACATACACCACCCAGACCTCAGTGGCCTTTCCTTCCTCCCTAACCAGGCGCTTCCCCCACAGCCCCTCCTGGCTTCCCCAGCTTTGACTTGGGACTCACTCCCCTCCCTTTTTCTTCTTATTTCAGATGAAAGAAGCACCACAGGCCTCCCTGTGGGGTCCATCACTGGCATTGCAGTCGGGGTCCTGGTCGGACTGGCACTGGCGGCCGCCCTGGGTTGTCTCCTGTTCCACACAAGGACTGGAAGGTACGATGGCATTTCCCAGAAGCTGATCCTGTCCCCCAGCTGACCCCTGGCCAGGAGGGGACCCCATCCTGACCTAGCATTCTGGGCTGGCTCTTCCAGGCCTCCCAACTGCCCCCTGGATTTTCCCTCTTATTCCATCTGGCTCCTTCCTCACCAGCTGCTGACCAGGGTGCTTCTTTCCAAGCTTCCTCGGTTTTAAATTAGGGACAACTAGGGAACAGCCCCTCAGGGTTGTCTGCATTCATTTGACAAACCTACAGCTGTGCTCATAGGACTAAGTACTCAGTAAACAGCACCTCCCGTGGTTTATTTAAGTCCACACACCCTCTGAGGGGGCGTTGCAGCCTCAGGATCTGAGGGTGGTCCTGGTCAGGGTCACGAAAAGGAGAGTGGAAGATCCTGACAGGCCAGGTGGGATCAACCTCCAAATGGCAGATGCGTGAACCACAGTCCCTGTTGTGTGAGAGCAGAAAACCTGGGTTCGGCCAGGTGGACATCCTGGGATGTTCTTTATGCCTCTTGTCCAGGCAGATGGAGATAGAGGACGGGCTGCCGTCACATTTCAGCATCTCCTGGCCTGAGGGGACGAGGGTCTGGCCACAGCAGGGGCACCACATTCAGGGATCCAGCATACCCGGGGATCCCCAACTGTCCTGCACACATAGCTGCAGGCTTGACCCTTCCACTCAGACAAACCCTCCTGTTTGATTCCTTTCCTGGGTCCTTGATCCCTTTTCAGGACACTTTCTCCTAGAAGCCCATCAGCCTGTGGGTCTTCCCCTGTGAGCACTTCCCCTGTGGGTGAAGTGCTCCAAAGACCTTTCCTAATCCCCTCTCCTGGGCCTGTCCTCTGCTGAACAGCACTGGTGGAGAGAGGGGGTCTCTAACCCCTGCCTGGAATGAGGATCCTGCTTTTCCCCTGCTCTGACACCAAAGCTGTGACGTCTCCCTGCACCCCTCACATGTAAGCCTGATCTTTCCTAGGGCCAGTGGCTGGTGTGATCTCAGAGAGCTCTGTCGCCCAGCATCCACTCCCCGTGAGTATAGCTTCAGCACGGGTGGGACCTGGAGCCCCATAGTCCTGTCCCAGTGTCCACTCCTGCCAGTCACTCCCCAGGGCCTCTGACCCTTTCTCTGTGGCTTCAGCTCAGGGGACCTCAGCTGGCCATAGTCCCTGACTTGTAGAATCTAGATCATAGGTCAGCACCTTACCCTCACTGGGCCCTAAAATGCCAGTGGGTCTTTCTTTCCCTGGGAGGTGCTCCTGCTTCCCTATTCTCTGAGAGCTGAGGACCTGTCCCCTCCTGGAGGGTGGCCCCAAGCTTCTTCACAGCCCTGGTGCTAACTCCTGTCTCTGTCCCCAGGCCATGGTCCAGCCAGCAGCTCCGCATCCCCGGTAAGCCCGCCCCCTCCACCACTCTTTCCACTGGGGTCCAGGCTGTGCAGACTCAAGGCGGGCAACCAGCCAATTCAGCAGCACAGAGCAGACCTTGCTTCCCCCAGAGTAGCCAGGACAAGGCAAGCCCTGTTCTGGCCAGGAGTGGACCCTCTTCAGGGGCAGGACCACCCCCCAGCATGTCCTGAGTTGTCCCTGCTCCCCTGAGCTGGCTAAAGGAGAACCCTGGAGTCCAGCCAGGGGCAGGGTGGGCACTGGGAGCACCAGCCAGGGGTCCTGGGCTAACAGGAATGGGGCAGGGGGTGCAGTGGGCAGTGGTCAGGGACTGGAGTATGAGCCAGCAGGCTTGGAGAAGGCATCTCAAGAGGCAGAAGCGCTCACTCCCGTAGAGAAATGACCCTTCCTCTCTGACTACCAACACCCAATCTCTCCTGTTTAGGACTCCCTGCCCAGCCCCACCACAGCCGTTCCCATCTACCAGGTGAGTGTGGGCAGTGACTGCTCTGGTCCCCGAAGCCCAAAGGGGGCCGAAGATCTGCGCCCATCCTGCCCCTGGCTGTGTTTTCAGGTTCAGGAAACAGGAGAGCAAGGGGGACAGGGCATTGTGGGAGGAAGGAGGGGCCTGGGGCAGACACCTGCCACACAGCCAGGCTCCCAGAGAGCAGCCCAGGTGGGCCTAGAACCTGAAAGTCACCAGATATGTTCTAAGAAGGTGACAGGGTCTCAGAGGCCTCTTCTGCTTTTACAGGAATTACGACACCCCGACACAAACATTTACTGCCAGATCAACCACAAAGCAGAAATGGCTTCTTAGTTTCCCCTGGGAACTGCTCCTTCCAGGGCCCTCCTGAGACCCCAGACTCTAGGTGGGGTCAGGAGCTGCAGCCTGAGCCAGAGAACCGGCTCTAAGCCCTGAAGATATTCAGGGACAAGGACCCAGGGTTGGGTCCCTCCTGATTTCTGGAGACCCCTACAGGCTGCCCTGAACCCAGGACAATGGCCCCCATTTCCCAGGAAGTGGGGGTTCCCGGGAAAAGTGTCCTGACCCCTGACCCACCAGGGATGATCTGAGAGGATCTGAATAAAGAGGATTCATCCCCTCCTTGGCCCTTTTTTTGATGAATGGTAATTTCTCTTAGCAGAAATTTCCCCAGGGGCACCTGGCTGCCTCAGTGAGTAGAGCATGCAACTCTTTTTTTGTTTGTTTTTTAAGGTTTTATTTATTTACTTGAGAGAGAGAGAGATCACAAGCAGGGGAGAGGGGCAAAGGGAGAGGGAAAAGCAGACTCTCCACTGAGCAGGAAGCTGGACGTAGGGCTCCATCCATGGACCCCAGGACCATGTCCTGAGCCGAAGTCAGACACTTAACCAAATGAGCCACCCAGGCACCCCGAGCATGCAACTCTTGATCTTGGGGTCACGAATTTGAGCCCCATGTGTGGCATAGAGTTTACTTAAAAAAAAAAAAAATGTAAAAAAAAAGAGAAAAGAAATTCACCTGAAACTCTGGGTCTCTTCTCTCCTGGGTCACGTAGGGAAATGTTACCTCTGAGTTGACCAAGCCCCCATCTCTTGTCCCCCAGGACAGAGGAAGGGGTGAGTGGTGTGGACATGGTGGGACCACGCTAACTAGAACACCAGAGCTGTGGCCAAACCATGAGAGAACTCAGCAGTCCTCACACTGCTCAGGACCAAAGCTATAGACACTCCCAGTGTTTATAAATGTGGTTTGGGTGTCGGGAGCACAGAACATGGGGCCTCTGATGACCACATGAAGATGAGCTAGGAAGGAGTTGCTGTGGGCAGCAAACATAAACCACAGAGAAGGATGAACTGGGCCTCTTTTCCCTTGGCTATTCTTTAATAGTAGGTCAGCTGGCCTCAAATTTTCATATTCTTCCTTCTTCAGAAAATTTCCTTATTTCCCCTTTCCTCCTGAGGACCATTTTGCCAGATACAGGATTTGTAGTCGATTTGAAAACCCTGCCGCTTCCTTCTGGCCTCCATGCTGTCAGATACAAAACCTACCGTCACTTACTTAAATCAGTGTTCCTTAATAAGCAATGGGTTGTTTCTCTGGCTCTTTTTATTTATTTATTTTTAAGGATTTTATTTATTTACTTGAGAGAGACAGAGTGAATGAGAGAGAGAGAGAGAGCAAAAGCCAGGGGGAAAGGCAGAGGGAGAAGCAACCTCCCTGCTGAGCAGGGAGCCTAAAGCAGGGCTTGATCCCAGGACCCTGGGACCATGACCTGAGCCGAAGGCAGACGCTTAACGACTGAGCCATCCAGGCGCCCCTCTCTGGCTCTTTTTAAAGATTTTTTTTCTTCTTGTCTTTAGTTTTCACAAGTTTGCCATGTGCCTTAGTGTGAGTGCTTATCGTGTTCGGCGTTCACTCAGCTTCTTGGACCATTATTTCTTCAGACGCTTTTTTCGGTCCATATTTTTTTTCCTACTTCTGGTATCCAGTAGTGTCAATGTTAGATTCTTCCTTTTTTAAAAGATTTATTTATTTATTTAAGAGAGAGAGCGTGCTTGCAATTGGAAAGAGGGGCAGAGGGAGAGGGAGGGAGAGAATCCTCAAGCAGACTCCCTGCTGGGCACCAAGAGACCACAAGTCAAGGAGTACTGGCAGACTCCAGCAACTGGAGAAGGCAAGAAAATTGATCCGCCCCCAGAACCTCCAGAAAGGAATGTGGCCCCGCCAATATCTTTATTTTAGCCCAGCAAAACCCATGTTGGACTTCTGACCTCCAGAAACGTAAGGTAATAAATGTCTGTTGCTTTTAAGCCACCGTCTTTGTGGTAATTTGTACAGCAGTAATAGGAATCTAATATAGACTGCATATTAGATTGTATTGTTGTATGAATATCAAATTGGGGGAGCTTGGTCATCGTACTGTGGATATATAGGAGAAAATCTCGGTTCTGGTGAGATACGGGCTGCAGTAGTTAGGGTGAAGTATTAGGATACCTATAACTTCCAAGTGATACATCAAAAAATCATATATATATATGTATATATATATATACATATATATATAATGAAAAAGATTTGTGTGCATGCACATGCATAGATCTACATCTATGCAGCTAGAATACAAATGTGACATTGGTAAATAAGCATGAAAGGTATATGGGAGTTCCCTCTAATAGTCTTGCAACTTTTCTCTAAGTTTGACTTTTTTTTTATTGGGGGGTGGCGCCTTATGTTTTAGAAGTACACACAAAAGTGTTTAGAAACAATACATATGATTTCTAATATTTAGTCCGGTCGGTGGAGGAGTAGAAGGGAGATAGATACAACAAGGTTCATCATGAGTTGATACTTGGAGCTGGAGATGGGTACTTGAGGGTTCACAATACCATTCTCCCTAGTATAACGAACTAGAATCCGCTTGTCCATGTTTGTATACAAACTCTCTTTGTATACATTTAAAATTTTCCATATGAAAAGATTTCAAGGAAAGAGAAAAAAATTTCCAGCTCAGAAGTTTTATCAGTGAGTTGCACAGAACTTTCAACACAGATCATCTCAAAATTATACAGATTCATCCACAGAACAGCGAGAGACTATGCCCCCAACTGACTCTGGGGTTTGTATAACCTTTAAACTGAAATAGGAACAACAACAAAAGTACAAAAAGAGGAAAATATCAGGCCAATCATACTCATGAACAGAGAGACAAAAATGTTAATCACGATATTCTCAAACCAATTCCAACAGTATATACAGTAAGATAGTACACCGTGACTCAATTCCAATTGTCCGAGGAAAGCAAAGGTTCAATATTAGAAATTTATAAATGGGCGGGGCATCTGTGTGGCTTGGTCGTTTAAGCGGCTGGCTCTTGATTTTGGCTCAGGTCATGATCTCAGGGTCCTGGGATTGATCCCCGTGTCGGGCTCTGTGCTCAGTGTGCAGTCGGCTTGAGGATTTCTCTCCCTTTTCCCCTGCTCCTCCTCCTCCTCAAATAAATAAATAATTTTTTTAAAAAAAATTTATAAATGGAAGAGGGTAAGAATTTCTAGAGTACCATAATGTTCTGTTTCCTGATCTAGCTGCTAGATACATGGGTGTGTTCAATTTTTGAAAATTCAGTAAGCAAAACACTTCATTCTGTAACAGTCCTCCTACCCCCTCAACTTTTTTCGTGATACAGACTCTTTGAAAAGTCCAGACCAGACATTTTGTCTTGTAGAATGCCCACATTCTGACTTTGTTTCCTTATGGTGTCATTTCACTTACTTCTCTAAACCCTGTATTTCCTATAAATTGGAAAATGAATCCCAAAGCTGAAATAGATTCAGGTTATATTTTTTTGGCAAGAATGCTTCCTGGGTTTCATATTGCATCATACTAGGAGGGACATCCTAGCTACTTGTCTAGACCTTATGCCAATATAACTATTTTCATGACATGAAAATTGATCAGCGGGCATTTTTTTAGGTTTTTCTTTACATTCCAGTTAGTTGGGGTGCCTGGGTGGCTCAGGCGGTTGGGTCCTGATCTCAAGATCGTGGGATCAAGTCCCGTGTAGGGCTCTGTGCTCAGTGGGGAGTCTGCTGGAGATCCTCTCCCTCTGCCCCTCCCCCCTCGCTCTCTCGCAAAAAAACAAAACAAAACCAATAAGTCTTTAAAATTTAAAAAATAAAATAAATTCCAGTTCGTTAACATGCAGTGTAGTATTAGTTGTAGGTGTACAACATACTGATTCAACACTTCCATACAACACCTGGTGCTCATCACAACCAGTGCCCTCCTTAATCCCCATCTCCTATTTCACTCATACCCCCACTCACCTCCCCTCTGGCAACCATCAGCTTGTTCTCATAGTTGAGTCTGTTTCTTGGTTTGCCTCTCTTTCTCTCTCTTTTCCCCCTATTCTAATTTGGTTTGTTTCTTAAATTCCACGTGCCTGAAATCATATGGTATTTCTCTTTCCCTGACGGACGTATTTCACTTAGCATAATAACACTCTAGCTCCACCCACATTGTTGCAAATGAAAATGTTTCATTCTTTTTTTGTGGCTGAGAAATATTCCATTATATATATACATCACATCATCTTTATCCATTTATCAACTGATGGACATTTAAGCTGTTTCCATAGTTTGGCTATTGTAAATAATGTTGCTATAAACATCGGGGTGTGTGTATCCCTTTGTATTAGGATTTTTGTATCCTTTGTGTAAATACCTAGGAGAGCACTTCCTGGATCACTGGGTAGTTTTATTCTTAACTTTTTGAGGAACCTTTCTACCGTGTTCCAGAGTGGCTGCCCCGGTTTACATTCCCACCAACATGCAGGA
>NW_025409507.1:0-7514 GCF_002201575.2 Neomonachus schauinslandi
GGGAAGAATGAAGTGGGGGAAATAGGAGGGGTAGATGAACCATGAGAGACGAAGGATTCTGAAAAACAAACAGTGTTCTAGAGGGGAGGGGGGTGGGAGAATGGGTTAGCCAGGTGGTGGGTATTGAGGAGGGCACATTCTGCATGGAGCACTGGGTGTTATGCACAAACAATGAATCATGGAACACTTCATCTGAAACTAATGATGTAATGTATGAGGATTAACATAAGAATAAAAAAAGAATATGGTAATAAGTAATTGTAGGATAATAATGAAAATTGTCTGTATTTCAGTTTGAAAATTATAAGCGAGAACAGTAAGACTACCATTATCCCTTCGAATCACTGATATATGTTCTTCCAGATATCATTCTAAAATATAACCCAAAAGAAAATGAAAAACACCTTATTTCCACAAAATATTTTTTATATTTTTTCAATGATTAAGAAGAAGTTATATCATGAAAGTATTAAAATTACCACTATAAAACACAATATAACAGCAAAATGGTATTAAATTGAGAGAAGCAAATCCATGTTTAAAAATTTATAAAATCTTTTTGACAAAGAGTAAAAGAAAAAATTTCGGTGTCATTGAGTGATATCCTCATATTTTAATTTCTCAGTTTTTCTATGGATGCTTTTCCATGGGTTATTACTCCTTAAAATTACAGAACTAAATAGACAAAACCAAAAGCACTAGAGAACATTTTTTATGCACCCAATTTCAAAGTCCTCGAACTCACCTGTTTCAACGGAAGCCACCATAAAGAGGTGCCTAATGGTCCATAGCTCTGGCACCCAAACCACTATTAGGAATTCAGAAAGTGCTTCCCTTCTCATATAAAGTGTGTGTCACCTGGCTAAAACCTAAGGAGTTCTGAGTTCCAGGCTCTGGAAATGCCCGTAGGAAGGTATTTAAAGTAATACAGATGACCCAACACCTTCTCCATTTATTATCTCCATGTGGCTTATTTTAAAATCTCAGGAGAGTTGATCCCTGAAGAAATGTCCTGTTTGACTCACATAATGCTAAAACCAGGATATGAGGAACGTAAAAGTGGCAGCTGCTGCATAATAGTCTTAAAGGAGGGAAAGGATGTAAACTACCCAGGAATGCCTTCAATCCTGCCAGACTATATTTTAGCAATAACCAATGCGTCAAGAAAATCTGGCAATTACATAGGGGACAGAGTGAAATATATCCGCCCACTAAAAAAAATCTTCCAAAAAGGGAAGACGAAATTCAACCTTTATGTTCTTCAAACTTTCAGATATATGATTTGGGATAAGTTACATGTGCAGTCTAAGCTCCAGCTTAATCATCTATAAAAGGGGGATAATAATGTCTCTTTATAGTGTTATTTATTGAGTTAAATTATACAGTGAATAGGAAGCACTAGATATATCAAATATATATTTGCTTTCTTCTTTCTTTTTGCTCAAGCAGAGATTTGTTGTTTTTTGTTTGTTTGTTTGATAGATAGTAATGAGGGAAGGAAATTAAAAAAATATACCTGGCAACAAATGCTTTCCTAAAAGTTGGAGATCATCACAATGGTTCACTAATGACCCAAACATAACTATTCAGTATTACCTAAAGTTAATTAAATTAAATTCTTAATTTTAGTAGAATTCCCCAAAACAATATATAAAGGGTTTTTGAAATTTTATCTTTATACAGGTATTTACCAATAGATACAGTCAATGAAGTGAGACATGAGAGGAAAAAAAAATATATATATATTATATATGTATATATATGCATATATATATGACTCCTATATATATGAATCAAAGGCTGGCAATTCTGGATAAGTTACTGAAATAAGAGAAAACAGCAATATTGACTAATAATGATATACATAACAGCACTAACAATTATCAAAAGTATTTTTATTGAAGAATTACTGAGTGATGTGCACTGTGCTTAAAGGTGTATTTTCATGATTCTACTTAAATAAGACTAAGGAAAAACCCTCTATTACATAACTCAACAGCACCCTATACTTCACTGCAATCATTATAAACTTTCACTTCTTTAATTAATTAGTTGTAATACATTTTAAATTTTTATTGAAATGGTAATTAATTTTACTGGAGTGTACAAATGGAATCAAAAACATGAAAAATTTACAGTAATACAGTAAGATAGATTAACCCAAAAAATCCACCCACCAAATGTTATAAAAATGGTCTAATAAAATGAGGAATGAAAGGGGAGCAATCATGACTAACACCAAGGAAATAGAAACAATTATTAGAAATTATTATCAACAACTATATGTGAAGAAACTGAGCAATCTGGATGAAATGGAGGCCTTCCTGGAAACCTATAAGATGCCAAGACTGAAACAGGAAGACACTGACAACCTGAATAGGCCAACAACCAGTAACGAGATTGAAGCAGTGATCCAAAACCTCCCGAAAAACAAGAGTCCAGGGCCTGATGGATTCCCTGGGGGATTCTACCAAACATTCAAAGAAGAAATAATACCTATTCTACTGAAGCTGTTTCAAAAAATAGAAAGAGAAGGAAAACTTCCAAACTCATTCTATAAAGCCAGCATTACCTTAATCCCCAAGCCAGGCAAAGACCCCATCAAAAAGGAGAAGTTCAGACTGATATCCCTGATGAATATGGATTGCAAAATCCTCAACAAAATCCTAGCTAATAGGATCCAACGATACATTGAAAGGATCATCCACCACGACCAAGTGGGATTAATCCCCGGGATGCAAGGGTGGGTCAACATTCACAAGTCAATCAATGTGACAGACACATTAATAAGAGGTCTATATAGAATAAATAGAATAAATAAAATAAATTGAATATTGTTCACCTGAGATAAGCAGCCCCTAATATTCATAGCTGACCAGGTATTATAAGAATACCTTGGTATTGCTTCGAGCTGACCTTGTTGTTCCTCCATTAAAGATACACAAGGTCACAGAAAGCCATGGTGACCATACAAATAGAAAAATGGGGCAAAAAGATGTCTGTATTCTATTCACTGTACACTGTGGATATGTTGGTTTATATGGCAAAGTAAAGTCCAGGTTACAGATGGAATTAAGGTTGCTAATCACTTGACTTTAAAATAGAGAGATTATGCAGGATAGCAATGTGAACCCCAAACTAATCATGAACGTCTTTAAATGTGAGAGCAGGAAACTGAAGGAATCATAGAAATGACAGTGTGAGGTTTCAGCTCAATGTTGCTGACCTCAAAAGTCAGGGAAGGAAGGCACCAGCCATGGAGCTCAGGAGATATCTAGAGAGTGAAAAGGTAAGGAAACTATTCTATTCTAGATTTTCCAGAGGAAATGCAGCCTGACAATGACTAGATTTTAGCTCAGTGAGACCAATTTCAGACTTCTGACCCCATGAAGTGTAAGGAAATAAACTGGTGTTTTTAAAGCTAATAAGGGTAGAGTAATGTGTTCTATCAGCAAAAGGAAACTAATACCATCAATATTGAATATTGAACACAGCAACTCTGTGACCATGATGGACCACGGCAAAAACAAGACCCTGCCCGATCCTGTGTGAACACAGACACAACACGAACATCACCCAAGTCAAAAAACTACTGAGCATTTTCCTTTCCTCCAAATGAATGACTGTGGCTTTGTTACCAGTGACTGTGTTAGCCTTGCTCTTATAGGGTTCACCTATGTAAGAGTTATTAAGACAGCCAGTCATAGAATTCCTCATGCTTGCTGACAGCAGCAATCCAAAGCAAACCCCACTTCCTAAAAGCCTTGCACAATCACCTAACACAAACCTAAACATTATATATTCTTTCTATAATTTTCATCCTGAGATGTCCTATGATTCCCCTAAGATGGGTGCTCCCCATACTACAATAATTAATAAACCCATTTTTTAATTTGGTTTATTAATAGGCACAGCATAGGGAACGTAGTCACTGATATTGTAATTCTGTTGTATGGCGACTGAAGGTAACTGCACTTGCAGTGAGCATAGCAGCATAATATTTAAGCTTGTGGAATCTCAAGTTCTTGCACCTAAAACTAATGCAATATTACGTTTTGACTATACTGAAATAAGATTAAAAATAAATAAAGCCATCTCTTTCTTTTTATTCCCAGTTTATTTTTTATTATTAATTTTTCCATTCTACCATAGTTAATATACAGATCCTATGGTATCTCTTTTCACTGACCGGCTTATTTCACTTAGCATAATACACTCAAGGTCCATCCATGTTGTTGCAAATGGCAAGATCTCATTATTTTTTATGGCTGTATAATATTCCGGTTTTGGTGTGTGTGAGTATGTGTGTGTGTGTATTATAATATATATATATATATATATATATATATAAATACATGTATATTTATATGGTATATATGTATGTGCATGTGTGTTTACATACATACCACATCTTATTGAACTACTGATCAAAAGATGGACCCTTGGGCTGCTTCCAGAATTTGGCAATTGTCAATAATGCTGCTGTAAACATAGGGGTGTATATATCCCTTTCAATTAGTGTTCTTGTATTCTTTGGGTAAATACCCAGGAGTGTGGTTACTGGCTTGTACGGTGGTTGTGTTTTTAACTTTTTGTGGAACCTCCATACTGTTTTCCACAGTGTCTAGACCAGCTTGTTTTCTCATCAATAGTGCAAGAGGGTTCCTTTTTCACATCCTCACAAACACTTGTTCTTTCATTGTGTTGTTGTTGATTTTAGCCATTCTGACAGGTATGAGGTGGTATCTCATTATAGTTTGATTTGAATCTCCCTGATGATGATGATATTGAGCATCTTTTCATGTGTCTGTGGGCCAATGGGACGTCTTCTTTGGAAAAATGTTTGTTATGTCTTCGGTACATTTTTAATTGGATGATTTGTTTATTGGGAGTTGAGCTGTGTAAGTTCTTTATATATTTTGGAAATTAACCCTTTATTGGATAGCTGTTAGCAAATACCTTCTGTGATTCTGGAGGTTGTCTTTAATTTTCGTTGATTGTTTCCTTGCTGTACAGAAGCTTTGTATTTTGAGGTAGTCCCAGTAGTTTATATTTTATTGCCCTTGTTCAGGAGATCTATCTGGAAAAATGCTGCTAGGGGCGCCTGGGTGGCTCAGTCGTTAAGCATCTGCCTTTGGCTCAAGTCATGATCCCAGGGTCCTGGGATTGAGCCTCACATCGGGCTCCTGGCCCAGCGGGAACCCTGCTTCTCCCTTTCCCACTCCCCCTGCTTGTGTTCCTGTTCTTCTTATCTCTTTCTCTCTCTCTGTCAAATCAGTAAAAAAAATCTTGAAAAAATAAACTTTTAGAAAAATGTTGCCACAGCTGATGTCAGAGACATTACTGCCTGTGCTTTCTTCTAGCATTTTTTACTTTTCAGGTCCTATATTTAGGTTTTTAATTCATTTTGAATTTATTTTTGTGTATGGCATAAGAAAGTGATCCAGTTCATTCTTTCCCATGTAGCTGACCAGTTTTCCCAGCACCATGGTTGAAGAAATGTTCTTTTGCCCACTGGACATTCTTTCCTGATTTTTTGAAGATTGATTGACTCTAAAATTGTGTTTGTTTATTTTTTTCTGTTATGTTCTGTTGATCTATGTGTCTGTTTTTGTGCCAGTAACATACTGTCTTTATTAAAAAGCAATGTAATATAATTTAAATCTGGAAGTGTAATATTTCTCTTTCAAAACTTCTGGCTATCAGGGTCTTTTCTGGTTCCATTTAATTTTAGGACTTTTTGTTCTAGTTCTGTGAAAAATACTATTGGAATTTTGATAAGATTGCATTACATGTATAGATTGCTTTGGGTAATACATTTTAACAGTGTTTGTTCTCCAATCCATGAGCATGGAAAGCCATTTCATTTCTTTGTCTTGTCTTCAATTTCTTTCAGTGTTTTATAGTTTTCAGAGTAAAATTCTTTCACCTCTTTAGTTAGGTTTATTCCTAGGCATTTATTGTTTTTAGTGCAACTGAAAATGGGATTGTTTTCTTAAATTCTCTTTCTGTTGCTTTTTTATTAGTATGTAGAAATGCAGTGGATTTCTCGACATTGATTTTGTATCTTGTGACTTTACTGAAGTAATTGATCAGTTCTAGTATTTTCTTGGTGTTTTTTTTTTTTTTTTCAGGTTTGCTATATACAGTACCATGTTACCTGCAAATAGCAAAAGTTTTACTACTTCCTTACCAATTCAGATGCCTTCTATTTATTTTTGTTGTCTATTTGCTGTAGCTAAGACTTCTAGTTCTATGCTGAATAAAAGTGGTGAGGGTGGACATTGCTGTCTTGTTCCTGACCACAGAAGAAAAATCTCAGTTTTTCCTCATTGAGTATGGTGTTTGTTGTGGGGTTTCTTATATAGCTTTTATGATGTCTCTATATATGTTACCTCTAAAGTTACTTTGTGGAAGGTTTTTTATCATGAATAGATATTGTACCTTGTCAAATGCTTTTTCTGAGTTTTTGGAATAATCATGTGATTTTTAACCTTTCTCTTACTGAAGTTATGTATCATGTTAATTGACGGGTAAATACCGAACCACACTGGCATCCTTGGAATAAAATGATATTTTTAATGTATTGTTGGATTGTGTTTGCTAGTGTTTCATTGACGATTTTTGCATCTATGTTTATGAGATATTAGCCTGTAGATCTCTTTTTTAGTGGTTTATTTATCCGGTTTTGGTATCAGGGTAATGCTGGCCTCATAAAATAAATTTGAAAGTTTTCCTTTTCTTCTATTTTTTGGAATTATTTGAAAGAATTAGATGTAACAGTTTTTTGTTGTTTTTTTTTTTTAATTTTTGTTAGAATTTACCTGTGAAGCCAAATGGTCTTATAATTTTGTTTCTTGGGAGTTTTTTATATTACTGATTCAGTCAACTTGTTGAAATCAATCTATTCAAATTTTCTATTTCTTCCTGCTTCAGTTTTGGCAGGTTATATGTTTCTAGGAATTTATCTTTTTTGTTTGTTTGTTTGTTTTGGCTAATTTGTCAGCATGTTGCTTTTCATCATATTTTCTTATAATTGTATTTCTGTGGTTTTGGTTATTTCTCCTCTTTCATGTTTGATTTTTGTGTCCTTTCACTTTATTTTTGAAGTAGGTGGCTAGAACTTTGTCAATTTTTAAAAATATTAGAGAGAGTTTGTGAGAGAGTGGGGGGAGGGGCAAAGGGAGAGGCAGAGAGAGAATCTCCAGCGGAATTCTCACTGGGAGGGAAGCCCCACACGGGTCTGAGTCTCACAACCCTGAGATCATGACCTGAGCCAAAATCAAGAGTCAGACACTTAACCTATTGAGCCACCCAAGTGCCCCTAGAACTATCAATTTAGTTGATCTTTTCAAAGAACTCCTGGTTTTGTTGATCTGTTCTATTGTTTATTCATTTTCTATATAATTCATTTATTTCTGCTCTAATCTTTACTGTTTCCTTCTTTCTGCTAGTTTGGGGTTTGTTTGAATTCTTTTTCTAGTTCCTTTAGGTGTAAGGTTAGGTGTTTATTT
>NW_025409507.1:7614-13934 GCF_002201575.2 Neomonachus schauinslandi
ACCCTGAGATCATGACCTGAGCCAAAATCAAGAGTCAGACACTTAACCTATTGAGCCACCCAAGTGCCCCTAGAACTATCAATTTAGTTGATCTTTTCAAAGAACTCCTGGTTTTGTTGATCTGTTCTATTGTTTATTCATTTTCTATATAATTCATTTATTTCTGCTCTAATCTTTACTGTTTCCTTCCTTCTGCTAGTTTGGGGTTTCTTTGAATTCTTTTTCTAGTTCCTTTAGGTGTAAAGTTAGGTGTTTATTTAAGATTTTTCTTACTTAATGAGATATGCCTGTATTGCTATAAACTGCCCTCTTAGAACACCTTTTGCTGATGTATTTTGGACAGTATTGTCTTCATTTTCTTTTGTTTCCAAGGACTTTTTAAATTGTTCTTTGATTACTTGGTTGACCCATTCATTGTTTAGTAGCATGCTATTTAACCTCCATGTATTTTTGGACTTTCTGGAATTTTTCTTGTGTTTGGTTTTGTTCCTTTCTTTGTTTGTCTATTTTTCTTGTGGTTGATTTCTAGGTTTTATGGCATTGTGGTCAAAAAAGATGCATGGTATAACTTTGATCTTTATGAATTTGTTGATGCTTTTTGTGTGGCCTAATATGTGATCTGTTCTGGAGAATATACCATGTGCACTTGAAAAGAATGTGTATTCTGCTTGTTTAGAATGGACTGCTCTGAATAATTCTGTTAAATCCATCTGGTCGAGTGTTCATTCAAAGCCATTGTTTCCTTATTTATTTATTTATTTATTTATTTATTTATTTATTTATTTATTTATTTATTTAGAGAGTGGGGCAGAGGGAGAGGGAGAGGGAGAATCTTCAGCAGGCTCCATGAGTGGAGCCTGACACGGGGGCTTCCTCTCCCAACCCTGAGATCATGCCCTGAGCCTAAATCAAGAGTCAGACACTTAACTGCCTGAGCCACCCAGAAGCCCCAACTTGTTGATTTCCTGTTCAGATGATCTGTCCATTGATGTAAGTGGAGTTTTAAAGTCCTCTACTCCTATTGTATTACTATGAATTAGTTTCTTAATGTTTGTTATTAAGTATTTTATAGATATGGGTGCTCTCATGTTGGGTGCACTTTTATAACTGTTATATTTTGTTGTTGGATTATCCCCTTTACCATTATATAGTGCCCTTTTTTGTATCTTGTTACAATCTCCGTTTTCAAGTCTATTTCGTCCAGTATAAGTATTGCTACTCCAACTTTCTTTTGACACCATTTTCATGATAGATGTTTCTGCATCCCTTTCCTTTCAAACTATAAGTATTTTTAGGGCTAAAATGAGTCTTTATAGGCAGCATATAAATGGCTCTTGTTTTTTTTTTTTTTTTTAATCCATTCTGACAGACTATGTCTTTTGACTGGAGCCATTACCCCATTTACATTGAAATTATTTGTATATGTATTTATTTATGTATTTATTAATTATTAATAATTAAATACATATGTATATATTTTTATCACTTGGTTTGTGGATGCTTTTGTATTTTTTTCTCTAATGCTTTCTTCTCTTGCTTTCTTTCATGGTTAAATGTGCAATAACACATTTTTGGTAACACAAATATTTTAAAAATTGCTTAACTATCATGAACTTAAATCATTTTCATATTTTTTCAACTAATACTTTTATAATTGGTAACTTTTTCAGTAAATAATTCTAATTATGAAACACATCTTTGGTATAATAATGTTAATAGTATCCCTTATTACAGTAATTTGGAATTCTGAGCACATTATAAAAAGTGAAAAGGAAATACAAAATCAATGACCTGACGATATAAGATGAATGTACTCAAAAAAGGAGTTATGGAAACTATTTGTAGGTTTTACACACACTTATAACACACAAATACACATACACAGTGTTATTGCCTATTGATCATAACCCATTCAAAAATCTTATATGCTTAATTAACAAAAATGACATAATCTTAAATGGAAGTATGCCTCCATACCATTTCTGTCAGCCAAGTAAAAGATCTAGACTGTACCCTACCCTTATTCTCTCCAAAATATAATGATAAAAACTTCTCTTAATGTAGTTCTTTTAATATTTAGAGACTAGTACATGGATGTTCTGGGTATAATCTGAAACTTTACATGCAATACAACTTTCAGACTGTGGTTATTCAGCCACTTGCCGTCTTTTAGCTGACTTGTCTTTGATCGTCAGACACGTCAACCGCAATTGATTGCCCATGAAGTTCTAGCAGTATTAAATATACCTTGAATTTATGTCAAATTGGGGCACCTGGGTGGCTCAGATGGTTAAACATCTGCCTTAGGCTCTCAGGTGATGATCTCAGGGTCCTGGGATAGAGCCCCACATTGGGCTCCCAGCTCAGCAGGGAGTCTGCTTCTCTTCCTCCCTCTGCCTCTCCTGTTTGTGCTCTCTCACTCTCTCTCAAATGAATAAATAAAATCTTAAAAAAATTCTGTCCAATTAGTATACATATGTACATATATATGTACATTTATATATATAAATTGTGTAAAGTTTATATAAGTAAATAAAGTTTAAATTAACCTGTCAAATTAGAATATATATGTAAAGTTTATACAGATTTATTTATATAACTACAAATAAATTTTACTATATGTATAAATAATAGATATTTTTCTTTACAAAAAGGACATAGTTCTTAGGCCTTTTGTTAAAAATATCCAAAACTAAACAGTTTTCCTCTCTCCTCTTATTCCAAAAGATAATACTCTGCTAAGTATCAACAACATTAAATGTTGTTAAAATTTTTCATAAATTTAAATTGCTCATTTTAGGCTATGTCACCTAGAATGGACTGTAAGTACATAAATAACAATATTTTACTTGATAGATGTAGGAAAAGAGAAAAATGAGTGTTTAGCTTAGAACCACCTAAAAGGCATCCTGAATCTCCTTTCTACACAAAGTAAGATTTCCCTACCAACCAGCCTCTTCTTCTTCCTCCTCCTCCAATATCCCTAGTCAGTTCCCTGGGTTGGGCGAAATTCTAAAGGAAAGTTCAATTGGCATTAATATAAAATAAATATATTTAGAATTAACAGCTTTCATACTATACTCACCAACATATGTAAACAAGTCCAGACTGCAATCCTAAAGGAGTCTAAGTAAATGCAGTTCCAGTGCATTAATGATAATGGACTTTAATATGAGTTAAAAAAATTAAAATCACATGCACTTAAAGTGTGCTTTATGCCAAAATCAGAACATCTGTCAGTAAGAGAAGAAACACTATTCCCATGTTTATTCACAACCTTGGTAGATTTGGGTGGCTTTCCTGGGAGTGGTCCAGCCAAAAGCAGAAGCATGGCAAGCACTCCAACACCCAGGATGTACAATGTGGGTCTGGGCCACAAGAATCCATAGAAGCTGGAATTGGAACTCAGTTTCGGGCCTGAGATAGGAACGCTTCGTCACTGGCAGGTGAACACAGAGTTCTGAAAGAAACCGGGGAGGTAAGACAGACTGCTTTTCTGTGAGGGCTCACTGAAGGGCTGGGGGAAAGTTTTCAGCTCCTGGGTAGGGAGCAGGGTGCAGCCATATTCATCCCACCCATTGGGGCCGCAAGTCTTCAGGGAGTAAAAGAGCGCCACATCCTGGAATCCAGAGCCGCTTACACTGAGGCCTGCCTCTGCTGGGAGAGGGGCATTTGCACTAGTTGAAGTACACCTGAGGATCAGTGCTCAGGGCCCTCCCCCCGAAGGCCAGCACAAACCAATCAGTCCTGTCACGTTTAGCGATCAGAGAGGGCTGCAAAGCTTCAGCTCCTAGGGCAAACACTAAGTAGCATTCTCTGTATGTTTATTTTTTTAGTGTTTTATTTTTTCAGGTTTTTCTAATTTTTTCATCTATCTATCTATCTATCTACCTATCTATCTATCTATCTATCTACCTATCTAGTGTGTTTGATTCCTTTCATTGTATTTTCTTTTTTCTTTCTTCTTTTCTTTTCTGGACACAATGACGAGATGGAGAAATTGACCCCAAAAGAAAGATCAGGATGTAGTACTCACTAATAGGGATTTAGTCACTATGGATGTAAGTCAAGTATCTCAACTAGAATTTAAAACAATGGTTAGAAAGATACTAGATGGGCTAAAAAAAAGCATAGGAGACACTTGAGAATCCCTCACTGTAGAAATAAAAGAACCCAAATCTAGACAGGCCCAAATTCAAAATTCCATTACAGAGATTCAGTCCCCAATGAAGACTATTAAAAGGACAGTGAATGAGCCAGAAGAGGAAGTCAGTGATATACAAGCTAAACTAATGGAAAATAAGGAAGCTGAAAAAGAGAGAAAGAAAAGCATTGGATCATGGAGGAGATTTTGAGAACTCAGTACTTCCCTAAATTGAAAGAATATCCAGATAATAGGGGTCCCAGGAGATGAGGAGAGGGACAGAGGGGGAGAAGGTTTATTTCAATAAACTGGAGCTGAGGACTTCCCTACCCAGGAGAAGGAAACATGTACTCAAGTCCAGGAGGCACAGAGAACCCCTCTAAAATCAATAAAAATATGTCACCATCTTGTCATATAATCGTCAAGCTTCCAAATTTCAACGATAAAGAGAAAATCCTGAACACAGCTCAGGACAAGAGGGCCTTATCCTACAAGGATAGATACATAAGTCCAGCAGCACACGTGTCCCCAGAGACCTGGCAGCCCAGAAAGCACTGCATGATATATTCAATGTGCTAAATGGGAATCGTATGCAGTCAAGAACACTTCATCCAGGGAGCCTATCATTCAGAGGAGAAGGAGAGATAAAGTATTTCCGGGACAAACAAAAAGTTAAGGATTATGAACACTAAAGTAACCCCAAAAGAAATATTTTGGGGGATCTTTTGAGTGGAGACAGAGCCCAAAGGTAACAAAAATCCAGAAAGGAACAGAGACCATCTAGAGAAACAGCACCTTTGCAGGTAAATCAATGGCACTGAATTCATTCCTTTCAATAATTTACTCTGATGTAAATGGACTCAGTGCTCCAATCAAAAGACACAGGCTATCAGCATGGATTAAAAAACAAAAACAAAAACAAAAACAAAAAAAAGAAGACCTATCAATATGCTGCTTACAAGCAACTCATTGTGGAGCCAAAGACACATCCAGATTGAAAATGAGGGCATGGGGAATCCTTTATCACACTCATGGACATGAGCAGAAAGCTGATGGGGCTATCCTTATATACCAGACAAACTAGATTTTAAACCAAAGCCTATTATAAGAGATGAAGAAGGACACTCTATCATAATAAAAGGGTCTATCCAACCAAAAGATCTAACAGTTATAAGTATTTACGTCCCTAAGTTGGGAGCAGCCAAATATATACACCAATGAATAACAAAATTTAAAAAACTCATTGATAATAATACAATACTATTAGAGGACTTTAACACCCCACTCACAGCAATGGACGGATCATCTAAGCAGAAGATCAACAAGGAAACAAGGGCTTTGAATGACACAAGGGACCAGTGGGACTGCACAGAGATATTCAGAGCACTGCCCCCTAAAACAGCAGGAAACACATACTTTTGGAGTGTACATGGAACATTCTCCAGAATAGATCACATACTGGGTGAGAAATTAGGTCTCACCAGTACCAAAAGATTGACATCATACCATGCATATCTTTAGAACACAGCGCTATGAATCTTGAAGTTAACCACAAGAAAAATGTGGAAGGACCACAAATACGTGGAGGTTAAAGAGCAACCTACTGAAGAATGAATGGAGAACCAGGAGATTAAAGAAGAATCAAAAAATACACGGAAGCAAATGAAAATGGAAGCGGGACAACTCAGAGCCTTTGGGATGCAGCAAAGGCGGTCCTAAAAGGAAGTATAAGGCAATACAGGCCTTCCTCAAAAAACAAGTTATATTCTCCAACACACGACCTGACCTTAAACCTAAAGGAGCTAAAGAAAGAACAGCAAATAAAGCCTAAATCCAGCAGGTGAAGAGAAATAATAAAGTTTAGAGTGGAAATCAATGATATAGAAATTTAAAAAAAAAGTAGAACAGATCAATGAAACTAAGAGCTGGTTCTTTGAAAGAGTTAGGAAGATGGATCAAACCCTAGCAGACTTATCAATAAGAAAAGAGAAAGACCCAAAAAAAAAAAAAAAAAAAACCGTGAAGGAAAAGGAGAGCTCTCAACCAACATGGAAGAAACACAGACAATCTTAAGAGAATATTATTTGCAATGAAATGCCAACAAATTAGGTAATCTGGAAGAAATGGAGGCATTCCTAGAAATCTATAAGCTACCAAAACTGAAACAGGAAGAAAT
>NW_025409508.1:0-13931 GCF_002201575.2 Neomonachus schauinslandi
CCTTTAAGTAGGATATAGTGTCCTTCCTCATCTCTTATTACAGTCTTTGGTTTAAAATCTTTTTTTTCTGATATATGGATTGCCACCCCAGCTTTCTTTTGGCGTCCATTATCATGGTAAATGGTTTTCCATCCCCTCACTTTTAATCTGGGCATGTCTTGGTTCTAAAATGAGTCTCTTGCAGACAACATATCGATGGGTCTTGTTTTTTAATCCAGTCTGATAGCCTGTGTCTTTTGATTGGGGCATTTAGCCCATTTACATTCAGGGTAACTTTTGAAAGATAGGAATTTAGTGCCATTATATTGCCTGTAAGGTGACTGTTACCGTATAATGTCTGTGTTCCTTTCTGGTCTATGTTGCTTTTAGGGTCTCTCTTTGCTTAGATGTCCCCTTTCAAGATTTCTTGTAGGGTTGGTTTTGTGTTTGCAAATTCCTTTTGTTTTTGTTTGTCCTGGAAGCTTTTTATCTCTCCTTCAATTTTCAATGACAGCCTAGCTGGATATAGTATTCTTGGCTGCATATTTTTCTCATATAGTGCTCTGAATATATCCTGCCAGTCCTTTCTGGCCTGCCAGGTCTCTGTGGATAGGTCGGTTGCCAATCTAATGTTTCTACCATTGTTGGTTACATATCTCTTCTCCCGAGTTGCTTTTAGGATTTTCTCTTTGTCCATGAGACTTGAAAGTTTTACTATTCGATGTCAGGGTGTTGGCCTATTTTTATTGATTTTGAGAGGGGTTCTCTGTGCTTCCTGGATGTTCATGCCTGTTTCCTTCCCCACATTAGGGAAGTTCTCTGCTATAATTTGCTCCATTATACCTTCTGCCCCTCTCTCTCTTTCTTCTTCTTCTGGGATCCCAATTATTCTAATGTTGTTTCATCTTATGGTATCGCTTATCTCTCGAATTCTGCCCTCGTGATCCAGTAGTTTTTTTTATCTCTCTTTTTCTCAGCTTCTTTATTTTCCTTCATTTGGTCTTCTATATCACTGATTCTCTCTTCTGCCTCATTTATCCTAGCAGTTAGTGCCCCCATATTTGATTGCACCTCATTAATAGCCTTTTTGATTTCTACTTGGTTAGATTTTAGATCTTTTACTTCTCCAGAAACGGTTTTTCTAATAACTTCCATGCTTTTCTCAACCCCAGCTAGTATCTTTAAAGTGATGATTCTTAACTCTAGATCTGATATCGTACTCATGTCCATATTGAGTAGGTCCCTGGCAGTCGGTACTACCTCTTGTTCTTTTTGTTGAGGTGATTTTTTTCCGTCTTGTCATTTTGTGCAGAGGAGAATAGATTAATGAGAGAACAAAATGCTAGCAGAGTAACAACGTCCTCAGAAAATATACTCTAAACCAATCAGAAAAGACCTGAAGCAGTGGGAAAGAAAGGGAAAGAGTGAAAAAAGAAAAAGAAAAAAAAAAAGAAAAAGATAAAGATAAAAACAAACAAAAACAAACAAAACAAAACAACAACAACAAAAAAAACCAGAATGTGATCAAATATGATCAGGCTGGTATATAGATCACTGTCACACACTAGATTTGTGGTGTATTTTGGTCTGTTAGAAGAAAGTGCCTCCCAAAATTTTAAAGCAAGAAAAACTTATATATGTACAAAAATAATGGTTGATATGATGAAGGGATGGAATATGACTGTAAAGATGGAAATTATAAAAAATTTTATAAAAGGAATTGATAAGAAGTTGTTTGAAAAAAGAAATAAGAGGATTTAAGAAAGGAAAAAAAAAAGGAGAGAATGTGATCAGGCAGGGAGTAGAAATAACCATATACTAGAGATTTAGGGTATATTTTGATCTTTTAGAAGAAACTATCTCAAAATTTTAAAGAGAGAACAACTTATATATATATGCCAAAAATATGGGTAACTACTCTGAAGAGATAGAATATGACTCTAAAAATGAAAAATAAAAATGCTTTTTAAAAAAGGGATTGATAAGATTTTGGTTGAAAGAGGGAAAAAGGAAAAGTTAAAGAGAAAAAAAGAAAAAAAAGACAGTTAACAAAAAGATTAACTTTGAACGACTAAAGAATCATGGTAAAAAAGCCATGGATTCTATGTGCAGTATTCCCCTAGCGCTGGAGTTCTGCTGTTCTCATTGATCAGTAAACTTGTTCTTGGCTGGCTGTTCTCTCTGATCTTTTGGGGGAGGGGCCTGTTGCCGTGGTTTCCGAATGTCTTTGCCAGAGGCGGAATTGCCCCGCCCTTGCCCGGTTGGGGTAAGTAATTTGCTCGGGTTGCTCTCCAGAGCTTTTATTCCCTGTGAGCTTTCCGTACAGCTTTGGAGGCGGAGAGTGAAAATGGCGACCTCCCAATCTCTGCCCCGGAGGAGCCAAGAACTCGGGGCACCATTCCTCTGTGCGCCCCAGAGAAAAGCAGTCAGTCACTCCTGGCTCCCCGGTCTCCGGCCACACTCCGTGCTCACCCGCCCTGTGACCGAGCATTTCTATGTCCGACACCTGACCCCAGGTGGAGTCTCCAAACCCAGCAGATCTCTGCGGTGCACTCCCGCCCAGTTCCTCCTGGGGGGGAGGAAGGTGGTCTTCCCGGATCTGCTGCTTGTTGGGTCCCTGCTGGAGGAGCAGTGGCCCGACTGTGCCGTGGATCACGGTTTATGGCAACCCCGAGTTGAGAGCCCACGACTGGGCTCTGCCTCTGCAGCCGGCTTCCCTGCTCCGTTACCTGGGAGTTCTGCCACACTCAGGCACCCCCGGTCTTTCTGTGACCCCGAGGGTTCTGAGACCACACTGTCCCGGAGGGTTCCACCCCCCGCTTAGCCACCAGTGTGACGTCCCTCTGCGGAGCAGACTTCTAAAAGTTCCGATTTTGTGCTCCGCGGCTCTATCACTTGCCAGAAGCGGCCGATGGAGTCCCCTCCCCGCCGTCTATCCTCCCGAATATTGCCTCAGATTCACTTCTCCGCACGTCCTACCTTCCAGAAAGTGGTCGCTTTTCTGTTCAGAGAGTTGTTGCTATTCTTTTCTTCAATCTCCTGTTGAGTTTGTAGGTGTTCAGAATGGTTTGATCCCTATCCAGCTGAATTCCTGAGAGGAGACGAAATCCAGGTCTCCTACTCCTCCGCCATCTTGCTCCGTCCCCTCTTTAATATTTTAAAAATATTTTTTCTTTATTATTTTCTCTTTAATATTAGTCAATTTCAATTTTAAGTTCATAAATATTGATAATGTAAACCATTATCAATGGTTTTCTTTGTAAAACCATTATCAATGGTTTTCTTTGTAAAACCATTATCAATGGTTTTCTTTGTAAAACCATTATCAATGGTTTTCTTTGTAAAACCATTATCAATGGTTTTCTTTGTAAAACAAAGAAAGTCTTTGTGGGGTCTTCATTATTTTAAGTTATATTTTAATTCCAGGTAGTTAACATACAGTGTCATATTAGTTTTAGGTGTATAATATAGTAATTCCACTGTTCCATAACCACCTTGTGTTCATCATGACAAGTGCATTCCTTAATCCCCATGACCAGTTTAACCCAACTCCAACATCAACTTGAATGCCATACATTTAAATAACCTTTATATATATAGTGTACATCTACATAATTTTTTCAAACACAGGAGAAAAACTCTATATTATCAATTGTAAGATACAATATAATGTAGATTCATTTACATCGACATTTAGTGACAATTTATGCCTCAGGTTTCACATAATGTGACCAATTTAACAGTTTCTGTGAAATTATTTTAAACATCAGTTCTTTTAGCACATCTCTTGTAGGAGGTCCTCAGACTTCTAGAAAACACTTCAGTGTTAGAAAGCTGGGGGAAAAAACCCAGAAATCAACTCTTATTATTAATTCATTAATGTGTGTGGTGCTCTATGAAGTGGCTTTACACACATTATTTCATGTAACATTTACAATAACTTTGAGACCTTAAATGTTAGAAAGAAAGGGAATGCGGTGTAAGTGCCCAACATTAAACTTTCCATTGCCAAAGCAACTATTTAGAAGACACCCATCTTGAATAAATATATTGCCAGCTCCCGACACAGCCACTAGCTAAACAACTATAAAAGGAACAAGACTACTCCTTGAAGTCCCCCATTTAGAAAGCTCTGAGTAACCTAGACAACTGGTCACTTGAGTGACTCCACATTTCACTTATCCTACTTTCCACTCATGTTTTAAATTTTCTAGTAAATCATAAACCCAGAGAATCCTAGGCACCTTACCCTTAACTCCAAAAAATCAAAGCCTCTCCCCATACACTCCTCGTGTTGTGTGTGTGTGTGTGTGTGTGTGTGTTAGGGGCAGTGGATATTGGAATTGAGAATGTGTTCTGGGTCTGGTAGTAAGGAATTAAAATTATAAACTGGGAAGGGACAAGGACATGACTGGGGAACACCAAATCTAAGTGGTGAGATATTGGTCTGTAATTCTTTTTGATGGGGTCTTTGCCTGATTTTGGGTTCAGTGTAATGCTGGCCTCATAGAAGGAGTTTGGAAGTTTTCCTTCCTTTTCTATTTTTTGGAACAGCTTCAGTAGAGTAGGTATTATTTCTTCTTTAAATGTTTGGTAGAATTCCCTTGGGAAGCAATCTGGCCCTGGATCTTGTTTTTTTGAAAGATTTTTGGTTACTGCTTCAATTTGGTTACTGGTTACTGGTCTATTCAGATTGTCTATTTCTTCCTGTTTCAGTCTTGGTAGTTTATAATTTTCCAGGAAGGCATCCATTTCTTCCAGTTTGCTTAATTTGTTGGCATATAGTTGCTGGTAATAATTTCTTTTTTTTAAAGATTTTATTTATTTGACAGAGAGAGAGCAGAAGCAGGGGGAGCAGCAGGCAGAGGGAGAGGGAAAAGCAGGGTGCAGGGAGCCTAATGCGGGGCTCGATCCCAGGACCCTGGGAACATGACCTGAGCTGAAGGCAGACGCTTAACCAACTGAACCACTCAGGCACCCCTAATTTCTAATAATTATTTATATTTCCTTGGTGTTAGTCACGATCTCTCCCCTTTCATTCATGATTTTATTAATTTGGGTCCTTTCTCTTTTCATTTAGAAAAGTCTGGCCAGTGGTTTATCGCTTATTAATTCTTTCAAAGAACCACCTTCTAGGTTCTTTGATCTGTTCTACTGTTTTTCTGGTTTCTATTTTGGGGTCTCTGCTCTAATCTTTATTATTTTCCTCTCCTGCTTGGTTTAGGTTTTGTTTGATGTTCCTTCTCCAGGTGCTTTAGGTATAAGGTTAGCTTGTACATTTGGGATTTTTCTACGTTTTTTTTTAAGATTTTATTTATTCATTTGAGACACAGAGATATATATAGAGAGAGAGCATGAGTAGTGGGAGAAGCAGAGGGAGAGGGAGAAGTGGACTCACCTGCTGAGCAGGGAGCCCGATGTGGGGCTCGATCCCAGAACCCTGGGATCATGACCTGAGCCGAAGGCAGACGCTTAACCATCTGAGCCACCCAGGCGCCCCATGGATTTTTCTACTTTTTTGAGAAAGGCTTGGATGGCTATGTATTTTCCCCTTAGGATCACCTTTGCGTTGTCCCATAGGTTTTGGACTGAAGTGTTTTCATTCTCATTGGTTTCCATGAATAGTTTGTTTTTCTTTAATTTCCTGGTTGACCCAATCATTCTTTAGCAGCAAGGTCTTTAACTTGCAAGTGTTTGAATTCCTTCCAAACCTTTTCTTGTGATTGAGTTCTAGTTTCAAGGCATTGTGGTCTGATAACAAGCAGGAAATAATCTCAGTCTTTTGGTATTGGCTGAGACCTGATTTGTGACCCAGTATGTGGTTTATTGTGGAGAAATTTCCACGTGCCTTTGAGAAGAATGAGTATTCTGTTGTTTTAGGTTGGAATATGAAGTCCATCTGGTCCAATGTGTCATTCAATGCTCTTGTTTCTTTGCTGATCTTCTGTTTAGATGATCTGTCTATTGCTGAGAGTGGAGTGTTAAAATCTCCTACTATTAATGTATTATTATCAATATGATTCTTTATTTTGGTTAACAGCTGGCTTATGTAGTTGGCTACTCCTATTTGGGGGGCATAGATATATACAGTAATTAGATTTTTTTGTTGGATAGAGCCTTTAAGAATGATATAGTGTCCCTGTGCATCTCTTAATACAGTCTTTGGTTTAAATTCTAATTTGTCTCATATAAGAATTACTACCCCAACTTTCTTTTGAGGTCTGTTGGCTGAAAAATTGTTCTCCATCCCCTCACTTTCAGTTTGGAGGTGTCTTAAGTTCAAAATGAGTCTCTTGTAGATAGCATATGGATGGGTTCTGAATTTGTATCCAATCTGCAACCCTGTGCCTCTTCATGGGAGCATTTAGGCCATTCACTTTGAGGGTTATTACTGAAAGATATGTGTTTATTGCCGTCCTTTTGTCTGTACAGTCTCTGTTTCTATGGATTGTCTTTCTAAATTTCTGGTCCATATTAATCTTGGGGTCTTGTTTCTTTTATAGAATCCCCCTTGGTATTTCTTGCAGAGTTTTCTAGGTGGTCACATATTCTTTCAGTTTCTGCCAGTCCTGGAAGCTCTTTATCTCTCCATCCATTCTGAATGACAACATTGCTGGATAAAATATTCTTGGCTGCATGTTCTTCTCATTTATTACCCTTAATCTGTCTTGCCAGCCCTTTCTGGCTTGCCAGGTTTCTGTGTACAGGTCTGATGTTATTCTGATGTTCCTCCCTCCATATATAAGAAATCTCTTCCCCCTAACTTCCCTTAGGATGGCTTCCTTGGTTCTAAGATTTGCGAGTTTTACTATTACGTGCTGGGGCATTGTTCTGTTCTAATTTGTCTGACACAAGAATTGCTACCCCAGCTTTCTTTTGAGGTCCGTTGGCTGAAAAATGGTTCTCCATCTTTTCACTTTCAGTCTGGATGTGTCTTAAGTTCAAAACGAGTCTCTTGCAGACAACATATGGATGGGTCATATGTTGTATCCAGTCTACAACCCCGTGCAATTTCATGGGAGCATTTAGGCTGTTCATGTTGAAAGTAACTACTGAAAGATACATATTTATTGCCATCCTATATTTTATACACTCCCTGCTTCTATGGATTGTCTCTGTAAATTTCTAGCCTAAGTGACTCTTGGGGTCTTTTTTCTTTTATAGAATCCCCCTTAGTATTTCTTGCCAGGCTCACTTGGTGGTCACATATTCTTTCAGTTTCTGCCGGTCCTGGAAGCTCTTTATATCTCCATCCTTCTGAATGATGGCCTTGCTGGATAAAGTATTTTTGGCTGCATATTCTTCTCATTTAGTACACTGAATCTGTCTTGCCAGCCCTTTCTGGCTTGCCAGGTCTCAGTGGATAGGTCTGATGTTATTCTGATGTTCCTCCCTCCATATATAAGAAACCTCTTCCCCACAGCTGCTCTCAGGATAGCTCCCTTGGTTCTAAGATTTGCAAGTTTTACTATTATATGCTGGGGCATTGGTCTATTCTCATTGATTTGCGTGGGATCCTCTCTGTCCTAGGACACTAATGCTTGTCTCCTTCCCCAGATTAGGGAAGTTCTCAGCTATGATTTGCTCAAATATACATTCTAGTCCTCTTCCTCTCTCCACCCACTTAGGGATCCCAATAATCCTGACATCAGAAAGTTTCATGGTTGGGCGCCTGGGTGGCTCAGTCGTTAAGCGTCTGCCTTTGGCTCAGGTCATGATCCCAGGGTCCTGGGATCGAGTCCCACATCGGGCTCCCTGCTCGGCAGGAAGCCTTCTACCTCTCCCACTCCCCCTGCTTGTGTTCCTGCTCTCGCTATCTCTCTCTCTGTCAAATAAATAAATAAAATCTTAAAAAAAAAATTAAAAAAAAAAGAAAGAAAGTTTCATGGCATAATTGATTTCTCTAAGTCTGTTCTCACGGATTTTAAGCTGTTTGTCCCCGACTTCCTCCTGTTCCTTCCTTTCTATCAGTTTATCTTCTAGATCACTAATTTTGTCCTTCTGCCTTATTTGCCCTAGCTGTTAAGAGTACCCAGTTTAGACTGCATCCCATTCATAGCATTTTTAAGATTGGCAAGATTAACTATCCTTTCTGTCCTTAAAGATTTGATATTGTCATTAATGGTTTTCTGAAGCCTAGCTTTTGACTTCATAATTGTTACCCTGAAGTCTATCTCTGACATCTTCTAATATCCATATCAATTATGTCTGCAGGAGAGGCCATTGTCTCTGGTTTTGTTGTTGTTGTTGTTGTTGTTGTTGTTGGGAGTTCCTCCTCCTAGTCATTCTGTTGAGGGTTGGTTGAGGGAATGTACAGAGTCCAAAATATCAACCATGACCCAGGCCTATTTCTGTAATTTTATTTTTGGGACCCTGGGGGAGAGATAGTTGTATATCTTATATGCATCTGTAAGTGGCAGAGATTCTTATACAACATCAAAAAATGCCTTGGGAGTTTTCAATGTCACACATGTAATCAATGTCTGGTGAGAGACACTTTACAATATCTTATTCTGTGCTGAGTAGGATTAATGGTATGCTGATCTGATTGATATTCTTCTTTAAATTTCAGACATTGCCTAAAAATTTATGTTAAACCCATAGCATCTTGGATTTATGCACTATTTTCTGTTTAGGAAAAACAGATTATATTAACTGAGATAATCTCCATCCTGGCATCAAAATCCACCTGATCCATCAGTGACATGCAAGAATCCATATGAATTTTTAGTTATTAAAATAATTTCAACCCTGCCTCATGGTAAGAAAAAAAAGAAAGAAAGAGAAGAAAAGAAAACAAAAATAAAAGAAAATGTGGCTTCTTCTGCCCTCCAGACAGTACAGAAGCATTCACAAATTTGAAGTTGTTAGCTACTTCTATCTCTATTTATATATACCATAAATAAATACTTGGTATACACTGGGTGAATTGAAACACCCACCTGCATGGACTCCTGAAACACTTGAATGCTTCCCATAAAGAGAGTTCTTATGTTATATTCAATAACATCATGCTAACTGTTGGTGCTCCATATGGTGCACCATGACCCTGAAGTTTGGATTATCAGAGAGGCTAATGGGAACTCAGTGGCTATTGTATTTTCAGGTTTGGAGGTAATATTTTTTATGTCTTCTGATCTTTACTAATATGGTCATTCATGTTCTAAGAACTAGAGATGTAGTAGTAAATAAGATTGATAGACGTTCCTGCTCCCATATTACTTCTATATCCCTATGGGAGAGAAAGGAAATGTGTATCATGTTGGATGGTGGTAAGTACTTGGAAGAAAGACAACACAAGGAAGGAGATAGAGTTAGGGTGCTGGGGAGGATTATATTAAGGGCGGATCATTCTTCTAAACCTTATTTGAGAACAGCACTCTGCAGACACATTTAACCTTCCTGAATGTCTTAGGTGAAACTCTCTGGGAGTCCAAAATACTCAATGTAAATGCTAACCCTGAATCTCTACATGATTTTTTAGTTATTTATATGTTTATATTTTGAATTTAATTAATAGTATTATGCAGGGGTCATTCCTGTCTTATCCTTATAGTCTAGCATAATGACTGCCACATTGTCTATACTCAATAAAATGTTTCCTGAGAGGAAAAAAAATGAATATATCTATTAGTCATTGCTAAGAGCAGACACCAAATACTTCTAAGGTCATTTCATGAAGGGGGGCTAAATTCTATTAGCAAAGTCTCCCAAAGAAGTTTAATTTCTAGAATGACAATATCATATCTACAGTTTAGGATGTTTTAATGAATTAATTCATAGGAAATTTTTGATAATTAAGAAATTATGGAAGACAGGGTGCCCACGTGGCTCAGTTCATAGAGGCTGCAACTCTTGATCTTGGGGTTGTGAGTTCAAGCCCCATGTTGGGTGTAGAGATTACTTAAAACTAAAATAAAAGAAATTATGGAAGGCATGAACTAAGCCAGTAATAATAAGGGTGAAGTAAATTGAAACAATTCTGGAAATAGTTAAAAAGTTAATTAAGAATAATTGGACATGGGGGAACATAAAATAATGACTTATAGATGATGAGTTGTCATGCATCTCAAAGATTAAGGAAATTATCCTGTACATAACCTTCAGGTACAGACCTTTCTTTAAAAAAAAAATGTATATGGATATTCCTTTTTTTTTTTTTTTCTTGTCAAAGGTTTTACTTACTAGCAAACACCAATTCACAGTGATTTGATACATGGACTCCAGGTACATGGTTGCTAGATTTTACTTTGGTAAAGAGATTACGATTTTTTGATAGTAATTTTAAATGATTTTATTGATCATGCAATAAGTGTCACCTAAATAGATAAGTTTTTAAATATAGATTATCTGAAAAAAAAACCGGTATATTGTGGTATAATTGACATCAGAAAATACTGTAGATTTTTAATGTACACAACTGATGGATTGCATATACCTGTGAAACCATTATCACAATCAAGTTCATTGATTATCCATCATATCCCCAAATTTCCAACAACTTATTTTTTTAGTTTAAACTAAATTAGCTAATATATAGAATATAATTAGTTTCAGATGTAGAGTTCAGTAATTCATCATTTGCATATAACACCCAGTGCTCATCACATCACCTGCCCTCCTTAATGCCCATCAGCCAGTTACCCTATCTCCCCACACACATCCCCTCCAGCAACCCTCAGTTTCTTTCCAATAGTTAAAACTCTCTTGTGGTTTTTCTCCCTTTCTGATTTCTTCCCATTCTGTTTTTCCCTCCCTTCTCCTAAGATCGTCTGCATTGTTTCTTATATTCCTCATATGAGTGAAACCATATGGTAATTTTCTTTCTTTGACTGACTTATTTCACTTAGCATAATACCCTCCAGTCCTAACCACGTCTATGTAAATGGTAAGTATTCATTCTTTCTGATGGCTGAGTAATATTCCATTGTATAACTGAACCATATCTTTATCCAATCATCTGTTGAAGGACATCTCAGCTCCTTCCTCAATTTGGCTATTGCGGACACTGCTGCTATGAACATCGGGGTGCAGGTACCCCTTAGTTTCACTACAACTGTACTTTGGGGTAAAAACCTAGTAGTGCAATTGCTGGGTCATAGGGTAGCTCTACTTTTAGCTTCTTGAGGAACCTCCATATTATCTTCCAGAGTGGCTGCACCAGCTTGCATTCCCACCAACAGTGTAAGAGGGTTCCCCTTTCTCCACATCCTCACCAATATTTGTTGTTTCCTGATTTGTTAATTTTAGTCATTCTGACTGGTGTGATGTGTGTACTTTTTTTTTTTTTAGTGCAAAAGACTTAAAACACAAATGACACGGATTTACTGTTATTTTGTCATTTTTATACTTAAGTAAATGAAAGATTATATCAAAAATTCTGATTAATACACAATTAACAGAATTAAATACATAACAAAGTTTTTCTTTAAAATTCCTCTGTAAACTTGAATTATCAAATAGACATAATAGCAACCAGTGGATATTCAAGGCAGTGTTCTTGGACATCTTACATTAAGATGTATACCCCAAGAATTGCATAATATTTAAAGTTAATTAATGACAAATATATAGAATAAGAAATGTGTATAGCAATGTTTATAGGAGCAATGTCCACAATAGCCAAACTATAGAAAGAGCCCAGATGTCCATTGACAGATGAATGGATAAAGATGTGATAAACACACACACACACACAAAACCACACAAATGGAATATTATTCAGCCATCAAAAAATGAAATCTTGCCATTTGCAATGATTTCGATGGAACTAGAGGGTATTATGTTCACTGAAATATGTTAATCAGAGAAAGAATTATCATGATTTCACTCATATGAGGAATTTAAGAAACAAGACAGAAGATCATATGGGAAGGAAGGGGAGAATAAAAAAAGACAAAATCAGAGAAGGAGACAAACCATAAGGGACTCTTTTTTTTTTTTCAGTGTCATTTTATTTTATTTTATTTATTTATTTTTTATTCTTCTGTTAATCCCCATACATTACATCATTAGTTTTAGATGTAGTGTTCCATGATTCATTGTTTGTGCGTAACACCCAGTGCTCCATGCAGAATGTGCCCTCCTCAATACCCACCACCAGGCTAACACATCCTCCCACCCCCCTCCCCTCTAGAACCCTCAGTTTGTTTTTCAGAGTCCATCATCTCTCATGGTTCGTCTACCCTCCGATTTCCCCCCCTTCATTCTTCCCCTCCTGCTACCTTCTTCTTCTTCTTTTTTTTCTTTTCTTAACATATATTGCATTATTTGTTTCAGAGGTACAGATCTGAGATTCAACAGTCTTGCACAATTCACAGCGCTTACCAGAGCACATACCCTCCCCAGTGTCTATCACCCAGTCTCCCCACCCCTCCCGCCCCACCCCCCACTCCAGCAACCCTCAGTTTGTTTCCTGCGATTAAGAATTCCTCATATCAGTGAGGTCATATGATACATGTCTTTCTCTTTTTGACTTATTTCGCTCAACATAATACCCTCCAGTTCCATCCACGTCATTGCAAATGGCAAGATCTCATTCCTTTTGTGGCTGCATAATATTCCATTGTGTATATATACCACCTCTTCTTTATCCATTCATCTGTCGATGGACATCTTGGCTCTTTCCACAGTTTGGCTATTGTGGACATTGCTGCTATAAACATCGGGATGCACATAACCTTTTGGATCCCTACTTTTGTATCTTTGGGGTAAATACCCAGTAGTGCAATTGCTGGATCATAGGGTAGCTCTATCTTCAACTTTTTGAGGAACCTCCATACTGTTTTCCAGAGTGGCTGCACCAGCTTGCATTCCCACCAACAGTGTACGAGGGTTCCCCTTTCTCCGCATCCCCGCCAACATCTGTCATTTCCTGACTTGTTAATTTTAGCCATTCTGACTGGTGTGAGGTGGTATCTCATTGAGGTTTTGATTTGGATTTCCCTGATGCCGAGCGATTGAGCACTTTTTCATGTGTCTGTTGGCCATTTGGATGTCTTCTTTGGAAAAATGTCTGTTCATGTCTTCTGCCCATTTCTTGATTGGATTCTTTGTTCTTTGGGTATTGAGTTTGATGAGTTCTTTATAGATTTTGGATACTAGCCCTTTATCTGATGTGTCATTTGCTAATATCTTCTCCCATTCTGTCGGTTGTCTTTTGGTTTTGTTGACTGTTTCCTTTGCTTTGCAAAGGATCTTGATGAAGTCCAAATAGTTCAATTTTGCCCTTGATTGCCTTGCCTTTGGTGATGTTTCTAGGAAGAAGTTGCTTCGGCTGAGGTCCAAGAGGTTGCTGACTGTGTTCTCCTTTAGGATTTTGATGGACTCCTGACTCACATTGAGGTCTTTCAACCATTTGGAGTCTATTTTTGTGTGTGGTGTAAGGAAATGGTCCAGTTTCATTCTTCTGCATGTGGCTATCCAATATTCCCAACACCATTTGGTGAAGAGACTGTCTTTGTTCCATTGGACATTCTTTCCTGCTTTGTCAAAGATAAGTTGACCATAGAGTTGAGAGTCCATTTCTGGGCTCTCTATTCTGTTCCATTGATCTATGTGTCTGTTTTTGTGCCAGGACCATACTGTCTTGATGATGACAGCTTTGTAATAGAGCTGGAAGTCCGGAATTGTGATGCCGCCAGCTTTGCTTTTCTTTTTCAACATTCCTCTGGCTATTCACGGTCTTTTCTGGTTCCATACAAATTTTAGGATTATTTGTTCCATTTCTTTGAAAAAAGTGGATGGTATTTTGATGGCGATGGCATTGAATGTGTAGATTGCTCTAGGTAGCATTGACATCTTCACAATATTTGTTCTTCCAATCCATGAGCATGGAAAGTTTTTCCATTTCTTTGTGTCTTCCTCAATTTCTTTCATGAGTATTTTATAGTTTTCTGAGTACAGATCCTTTGTCTCTTTGGTTAGATTTATTCCTAGGTATCTTATGGTTT
>NW_025409509.1:0-13929 GCF_002201575.2 Neomonachus schauinslandi
GCGCATAGGAGATGCCGCGGGAGCCTCCCCGGGGAGATGGGGTTGGGCGGTAGGATGGATGGGGTAGCTGTGGCCTCCAGGGAAGGAGGGCTGGTTCCAAACACAGCCGCACGGTCACTGCCCTGTGGCTCTGCCAGGGCCTGCGGGTCGTGCTCTGCTCCCTCCCAGGTCACAGCTCTGGTCCCCCTGAGCCCCGCGAGAATGGCCGGCCCGGCTCCTTTCCCCGGGACAGATGTCCCCGGGGGCACGTTTCTATCACTCCGACAGCAGGCCGTGGGTGCGCCTTAGACACCGGCCCGTGGCGCTGTCGTCTCCTGAAAATGCAGGACAGAAGGGCCGAGCCACCAGGCAGGACGCAGGAGCGAGGGGCCCGTGTGGAGTCTAGGGGGGGAGTCTAGAGTCACAGACACACAACTGGTGTCAGAGAGGCAGTGAGGAGGGAGGAAGTACCTGGGCCTTCTCCTCCCCCTGCCCAGCCTGTCCAGTGCCTCCCGTTGGCTGACCCCAACCAGACGCCAAGTGGCAGGGGCGCCCCGGAGATGCAGGGTCGGCCTCTGGGGGACCGAGCAGAGCAGGAAAGGGCTATAGAAGGTGCAGCAGACAGGAAGCATCGAGGCAACATCCCGGACTCACTGCCGCACAGCACTCGTGCCCGAAGCAGCAGGGGGTGGGATGAGGGTGTCCCGGGAAGGGACAGGGCGTGGGCCGGGGGGAGGGGAGCAGGCACACAGGCTGCCCTGATCTCACCGCCTCCCGCCCACCTGCAGTGTCCGTGAGCATCAGCAACCTGTACCCGGGCTGTGAGCACGTGAGCGTGAGGAGCCGCAGCATGATGTTTGAGCCGGGCCTCACCCGAGGGACCCTGGAGGTGCTGGTGGCCCCGCCCCAGCACCCACACTGCGCAGCTGACGACCAGTCCACTAAGGCCATCGACATCCAGAACGCTTATCTGAACGGTACAGTAGCCTGCCCGCCCCACAGGGGAGCACTCCCCTTTCCCTTCGCCAGGACTGTGAGTCAGACCCCTGCGGGAGCCTGTCCCCCTGCACCTGTCACAGCCCCCCAAGGACGGAGGAGGAGCCGCACAAAGCGACCTTAGGAGTGACCCAGTGAAGCCAGGCTGGTTAATAGCCCTAACTAGTGAAACTAAACCCCATGCCCTCCCGGGCACCTAGCAAAGCCCCAGGCACGCAGTAGGCACTTAATAAATGACTGTTGAGTAAATCGTTTTCTAAGCAGAGCAAATCATACACTTGGATTGGAAACCTCATAAAATTCAATCCCACTAGCAGTTTGACAAGTGCAAGCGTGAGAAGAGTTATCTTGAATACATCGACACTCGTGGCTGATGCTCTGCTGCAGGCGCGGGCGATTTTCTCCACAGGCAACATTTCACGTGTGTTCTTTGCCCTCAAACATTTCCAAGGGGGTGAAGCTTCAGATGTTACCAGGGAAGGTTACTTTCTCCAGCAACCACTGTGCCCCCTATGTCGCTCCCCCCAGCCCCCGAGCTCCCGGGGCCCCCAGTTGTCCCACGTCTCTTGAACACCAGCCCCTGCCTTGCGGAGGCAAAGTTTAGAGCAGGGATAAAGCGATTTCTTTGAGACCCATCTGTGAGGACCGTATGAGCTGATTCAAGCGCCTGGTAGTGTGTCTGGTACAGGGGAGGCGCTCAGAAAATGCCAATCGGGAGCATCTTCACGTAGGAATCTGTTATTACCGTGAACCCCGTGAACAATAGATGTCAGTGTGTGTCACCCCGAGCTGTGGCTCTTCACCTTCAGTGTGCAGGTGGGCCCCCTGCGGGGCTTGTTGAAGACACAGACTGCCGCCCTGCCCCCAGAGCTGCTGATGCGGCCGGTCAGGGGGGTTCCCAGGTGTTGCTGCTGCTGTTGGTCCGGGAACCCCACTAGGAGAACCACTGGATCCAGTGAAGTGGAATTTAAGTCCATGGGCATTTTCTCTTTTAAACGCTGAGTGTTCTCTGAGATCCCGGAGTGGAGGTGGCGTGCAGCCTGTCCTCAGCACCCCTTGCTCACCCGGCTCCTCCCCAGCCCCTCCCCCGCCCCAAGTCTGGCTCCCAGTTCTCCACGTGCTAGGGGACCTATGCCTTTACTCCAAACCCTTCCCACTAACGCCTCAGCTGCCAGACTTAAGAGAGTCCTGTGCCCAGGGGTGCCTGTGCTCCAAGAGGAAGCTCCAGAAGAGTCCTTGGATCTTCCAGAATTAACTGTTGACTGCAGAATTTCTGACCCAAATAAGCACCGAGGGGAAGAATTAGTGAAAAGGAACTTGAAATCCTACAACATAAGTGGTCCTGCCTGGTTGCCCGAGGCCGGTGCATGGCTGGTCACCGTCCTGCTGGAATGTGGTCGTGTAGGGCTGGGGGTTCCCACATGCTGGATAGTCACTGGGAGGTTCTAGGTGCCTTAGGAACTATAATCAGAGCCTCACCCACAGACACTTCCAAGAAAACCCTCCATACCCGGTGCTCAGGTATGAGGGAGCAACTGCCCCCCAACCCTAGGGTACACAGCCTTCTACCCTGCTTGGTGAGCTTATGGACCCCACCTCCTCACAGTTCCATCCCCCTCCTTCAGATGCAGAACTGCTAATCAACTTCTGCATCTTTCACATGTGCAGATAGCCTGCTCACTTCTGACCTACCTGAGCAGGTCGCTTACTCACCTGCGGCAGGTGGATGTAGTCATTATTGAACCAAAATTAAATTACATATCTTAGTGACTTTTACGTTCAAAATTGTATACCCTGTCATGTTCCAAAAAGAATTTATACCTTTTTGAAGATCAGGGAATCTTACCACATACGTTCTCTGACTGTGTGAGTTTGTTGATGGGGAACCCAAAGTCACCGGTTGGCTCTGACTCCTTCCTTGTGTGGGGTCATTCGTGTGGGGAAGTGGGGGGAGCGTGTGTGTCTTGAAGATGCATAGATAAACAGGTGGATGCTATGGACAGCGCTCTGGGCAGTCCCTAAAGTGCTAAGAAAAATTGTGATTGGCATTTGCTGGTGGTGTTTCAGATAGTAATCTTTCATCTCTCTGTAGGAGTCGGTGATTTCAGCGTGTGGGAATTCTCTGGAAATCCTGTATACTTCTGCTGTTATGACTACTTTGCCGCAAACGACCCCACGTCCATCCACGTCATTGTTTTCAGTCTGGAAGAACCCTACGAGATCCAGTTGAACCAAGTGATCTTCTGGCTGAATTTCCTGAAGTCTCTTGTGCCCGTTGAAGAACCCATCGGTAAGCTAGCACACCCCGGTGTGTGAGCGCCCTTCCCTCTGGGCGGATCTGCAACTCTGGGCTAACGGTGAGGCTCCCCTGGTCTGTCCTTCCTGCGATGAGAGTCCCACTCTGGACGGTTCCTGAGGCCCAGCTGCTCCCTTTGTTCGCAGGGAGTTATTACAGGATCACATTTTCCTGCCCTCTTCAGAGACCAAGTCTGAGCAATTCCTTGGGAACCGTTTCTCACTCTCTCCCTACACGTTAGAGCTGCGGTCACTTTGGTTGGGTGGGAGTGGAATCCGTCCTTTGATGGCCTCTGTGCCTCTACCTAATGGTACGTGATGAATAAGCAGAATGAGCCCTCCTCCATTCTGTAGTTCCATCAAGAATGGACGGGACCATACTGAGTGAACGTATTATCTTAACTTTATTCCTAGAGCAGAAGACAGCGTGGAATACACTTTTGTTCCTTTGTGTACAAAACAAAAAGGAGCAGCCATCCATGGTGGACACCGGGCTATCCATTTTTTTCTTCAAAAATTATAGAATAATCAAATAATTGGACTTAACCTCCTCAGGGTACTTCCACTCTGCCTCTTTCTTCCTCATTCTTTTTGATGTTTTCTTCCTAAACACTCCCCTGAGGAGAGGCTCTCTGTCTGTGTGCACCGCAGGAGATCCTCTCAGCCATTTCTGGGTGTTGCTGCATTCAGAGGGCTTTCTTTGTCTTGTAAAGGGTGCACCTGCCCAGAGTTCGATTTCCCCTCACCATGCAAGCAGGGCCCCCTTGGAGGAAGAGCTGAGAAGCTCCCTTGTGTTCTGTGGTCTGAGCCCGGGAAACAGGCTCATCCCGATGTTGGCCAGGCCTGGGCCTTCTTGCGGTGAGCCCGCACGGTGGGCAGGCTGCACATCCAAAGGCCAGCATGGCCCCCCTCCCCCGGGGACGCGAGGCAGCCAGGAAGGAGGACCCACCTGTGACACGCCTGCTTTCTGCCCCCAGCCTTCGGCGGCAAGCTGAAGAACCCGCTGCATGTCGTCCTGGTGGCCACCCACGCCGACATCATGAACGTGCCTCGGCCGGCTGGAGGCGAGTTCGGATATGACAAGGACACGTCCTTGCTCAAGGAGATCAGGAACAGGTGAGGGCGTCGCTGGTGGCAGGGGCCATCCCGCAGAGCTCACAGACACAGAGGAAGGGATTGGAGGCCTCCTTTGCTTGGTTGGCTTTTGTGGTATCGTTTTTATTTTTATCAAAACATTGAAAACATAACAGATGCAACAGAAGTAAAGAGCACGGGATAAAAAACAACAAACTATGCACTTCTTTCCTCACCTCCCGGTACCACTGCCCAGGGGGAGCTTCTGGTAGGGGTTTCATGCATTGATTTTCCACTTTCTGGAGGCAGCTCTAGTTGACAGGTAACATTATCTACTTAACATCCACATCGTGGTGATTTGACGTCCGCGGCGCCCATCTAGCTAGTTAGCGCATCCATCACCTTCCATCTCTCTCTCTTTTCTCCTTATTTCTTTTTATTATTTTTTGGTGAGAATGTTTCTCACCCCAAAATGTTTAAGTTCAACCCTTAGCAAGGGGTGCCTGGATGGCTCAGTTGTTAAGCGTCTGCCTTTGGCTCAGGTCATGATCCCAGGGTCCTGGGATCGAGCCCCACATCAGACTCCCTGCTCCGCGGGAAGCCTGCTTCTCCCTCTCCCACTCCCCCTGCTTGTGTTCCCTCTCTCACTGTGTCTCTGTCTGTCAAATAAGTAAATAAAATCTTTAAAAAAAAAAAAATAAGTTCAACCCTTAGCGAATGTCTGTCATATACAGTGTCATCAATGGTTGACACCATGGTTGATGTAGACCTCGGTTCTTTTTGTTGCTTTAACCTCGGTTCTGACGACTGTCTTCTTACCACTGAGCAGAATCGCTCACTGTCGAAGTTGCCGCTCCTTAGGGGCTCATGACTCGGGGGTCCTGACCTGTCTGGAAAGTGGGAAGGCCTGGAGGGAGAAATACCAGCGTGACTTTCCTGGCACGTGTTTCTGTGAAACTTCTGGTTCATTGATCAGTGTGGACGTGCACAGGTCACAGTGCCTAAATATGTATTTTTACATAGCATCTGTCAAAAAAACTTTGAAGCTGCAGCTCTATGTAATCTGCCAGTAATGCGAATTCTCGATTGATCGACTGCAGACACTTCCTGTGGTCCTCCTGATAGGAAAAAGAGGGCTCGTACTAATATTTTCCATCGAAGCTGTGGCTGTCAGGCCCATCGTCTGCTCTTACGCCGTCACCCTGCAATGGCGTCCATCCTCCTAGCATGCAAGGGGGGGCACAGGCCTCACCTGTCCTGCGTCAGGGCACCTGGAATCTTCCCATACCGTGTCCCTGCCGTTTTGTGGGACTGGAGCCGCCCCTCGCCCGTCTGCCGCCGCCACCCGCGGGACTCGGAGCGTGCGGGTCCCCACCCCTCGCACCCACGTTACATGACAGAAGCCAGCAGGTGGTGGGGAGGGGGTGGCCTTTGCAAGGTCACGAGAACTTTCTGGCTTCAGGCCAGCAGGACGCTGCCGTCTGGGGGGACACCTGGTCGGACCACAGCACCCTGAGGAGGCCGCTGCTCTTCCCTTAGGTTTGGGAACGATCTTCACATTTCAAACAAGCTGTTTGTTCTGGATGCCGGCGCTTCAGGCTCTAAGGACATGAAGGTCCTTCGAAGTCACCTGCAAGACATCCGGAGCCAGATTGTGTCGGTGAGTGAGCTGGGAGGCTGCAGGCCCATGTTTGCCCAGACCGTCCGGTCACCCCAGAGCGGGCCGCTCAGGCTGTCCTCGGGGTCAGGTTCAGTCCTCAAGGGCCCCAGGATGAGGCAGCTGCATGGCGGTTTTTGTGTCCCATTGCTCAGGGAGGAGGAAGGAAGGGTGAGAACAAGGAGGTGGCCTGGAGAGGAGGGGGGCTGTGGGCGTGGGGGCACCTTAGCGTATCTGGGATTCTGACAGTTTCGGTAACATGGCCTTTTACAAATCACAAAAGCTACCCAGAAGTGACTTATTGTGCAATATTTAGAAAATGCGGAGGAGCATCTGCGTGGCTCAGTCAGTTAAGGGTCCGAACTTGGTTTTGGCTCAGGTCTTGATCTCATGGGTCATGAGATCTAGCCCCACATCGGGCTCCGCGCTCAGCCCGGGGTCCGCTTGAGGATTCTCTCCCTCTGTCCCTCCCCCCACCCTTGTGCATGTGCTCTTTCTCTCTCTCTAAAATAAATAAATTTATTTTTTTAAGATTTTATTTATGCATTTATTTAAAACCGACAGAGCATGAGTGCGTGCACAGTTGCATGAGCAAGGGGGAGGGACAGAAGCAGGCTCCCTGCTGAGCAGGGAGCCTGATGCAGGGCTTGGTCCCAGGACCCATGACCTGAGCCGAAGTCAGCCGCTTAACCAACTGAGTCACCCAGGCGCCTCCATAAATAAATAAATTAAAAAAAAAGAGGGGCGCCTCTTAGCAGAGTTAGTACAGTTCCAGCACACATCTTATGGGAATGAGACAATTGGGTTGGGTTTTTTATCTTAAAATTTCAGTGGAAGTTTATAATAAATAAAACATATTATAAGGGCTGTGTAATTAATAAATCCCAAATCAAAAAAATCAGTAAGTGGAATACGTGAGTGTAGAAGTAAATCACAACATCTACAGAAATTCAATAGAAAACAAAGATGCTGTTTCAATTTTGGGGAAAATTTTATTTCATCCGTGACCTGACACAACTAGCTATTAGTCTAGAATGAAATGAGACTGAGTTCTACTCACTGCGAATCCCAAAAAGAAATTCTACGTGGATTAAAACTATTAAATGTGAAAAAGAAGAAGACAAAAACCGCAATATCTTGAATGTGTTTTTAAAATAATTTGGTACTGCTTTGGAAAACCTTTTAGGTAATATAGAGAACCCTAGGAATTTTCAAAGAAAGTGTACCTATTTGACAACATAAAAGCTAAAATTTCTTTTCTGGCAAATAAATTCCATGAACAAAGCTCAAAGGTAAAATAGACTGGAAAAAATATTCTCAGTACCTCTAACCCCTAAAAGGTTGCTACTCTATAATACTCGAAAAGCTCTCCCGAGCTGACACGAAAGGGTAAACATCCCAAGGGCAGAATGTTCCCTGGAAAGTTCCTGCTGCCCCAGCCTGGGTGGGAATGAGGAGCGTGTATCTGTCTCCCTCCCCTGGTGGCGGGTGGCCCCTCCCCTGGTGGCGGGTGGCCCCTCCAGTTAGAGCTTATTGCTTCCCAGCTGGGACATGCCCCCATTCACAACACCAGGCTCCAGTTCCAGATGTGCTGTAGGAACCTTCAGGAAAACTCTGGACTTTCTGAAGCCCAGTCTTTGCCTTCTGATGGGGGCCACAGTAAGGCACAGTCAGTGAGTGGGGAGTAGTCTGGGGGGGCTCAGAGGAACCCGATCACAGAAACCAGTGGGCAGCAATCAGGGACAGTGGTCTGGGAAGGACCCCAGCCCCTTCCCACCAGGGGGCATCAGGGCCTCTGCCCCGGGCTCTAGGGAGTCCCTGGAGAGTTCTGAACTGGGGTGTGTTGAGATCGTCTGCTTCACACCCCCCACCCTCAACTCCTGAGGCCCAGCAGGTGGAACCCAGCAAACAGACTGCCTTTTTGCCTGGGAGCTTTGTTTTACGAATAGGGAGTGGAATTTAGCTGACATAAAGGTAGGATACAAGAAGGGACTGCCCGATTAATGATGCAGGGCAATGTATGGCTGGTGTTGTTTTTAAATTAGGATGGTGTGCGGATTATCTGAGTCTGTCACGAAATGATTTATTTAATCAAATTAAAAGATGAAAACCCTATTTCAAGGGGAATGGGGGGATAGGCAAAATGGGTGAAAGGGGGTGGGAGATGCAGCCTTCCAGCTGTGGAAGGAATAAGTCACAGGAATAAAAGACACAGCACAGGGAATATAATCAATAGTATTGTACTAGTGTGTGGTGACCGAAGTCCAGTCCCCATGTCGCATCCCTGAAACTCACATAACATTGCGTGTCAACTATACTCAAATAAAATTTCTTGGAGGTAATTTAAGAAAGAAATCTATTTCAAGCCCATGAAGAACTAGTCTAACTTAAACTGTATGTCCGCAACAGTCCCACGAATACCTAATTTTCTGATAAAAACCCACTGCAGTATTGCTAACGACAGTTCATCTCTTTTCCTCTCCCTTTGCTCATAAAGTGACCATCTTCTGGCTGAAAGAGTCGCTCCAGGGGAGGGAGGGAGGGAACACAGCATTAGGGGTTAAAGGAGCACTCTGATTGAGTCTCTGTTCCAAAAGCATTGTTGCGAAGCCTCACCAACTCTTTAACTGTTAGCAATAGAAATGAAAGCATCCGTACCATTTTACACTTGTAAGTGGGTTTCGCGGAGAGGCCACACTTTAAAAAAGAACTGGCCCAGCATGCCCGACAAAAAAGCACTCACTCGTCCCGAGTATTTCTTGCAACGATGCAGAAAAGAGTGCCATCCTCTCTACCTGGGCTTCTCCGAGGGAGCCCCTCGGCCCCAGGTTGACCTGTCCTGTCCTGCATGTTCTAGGTGTGCCCTCCGATGACCCACCTGTGTGAGAAAATCATGTCCACGCTGCCTTCCTGGAGGAAGCTCAACGGGCCCAACCAGCTCATGTCGCTGCAGCAGTTCGTGTACGACGTGCAAGACCAGCTGAACCCACTGGCCAGAGAGGGTGACCTCAGGCGCATAGCCCAGCAGCTGCACAGTGCTGGCGAGGTAGGGGCTGCAGCCCAGGCGGGGGTGTGGGAGGGGCTCCACGGACGTGTTTCTGTCCCCGCGCGGAAGGTGCTTGGAGTCTGGAGAGGCGGAATGGAAAGTGCCCAACTACCCATAATCTATCCAGACACGGGGCTGTCCCACAGAGGCCCAGGTGATTCTCTGACCTGCAGTTCTCGGCTCCCCCACGCCCCCTAGAGCTGTCCCGTGGTTGTGTTCAGATTTGTTCGTTTTCCAGCTCTTATGAGTTAGGGAGCCCAGTTCCCGCCGCATGGGGCGACTGGGCCTCTCTTCTTTCCTCCTGGGGCACCTGGTGCTTAGCTGTGATTCCTGCAGCCTCTGGATGCAGCTCAGCAGGGGCTGTTATGTGCTCCAAACAGACTCTCAGGTTCACAGATGATCAAGAAAAGGCGGTGACGAGAGGATGTCCAGAGACATTACAACCCAGCGAGCAGTGTCCCCGGAAATGACCAAGAAATGGGGATCTTTGCTCCTGCTTGTATGGCATTCAGCACTGGGGTGCGGCTTGGGAATGCCGTTCTAATTCCCTCCTCTGCCTGTCCCCAGAGAGGGGGCCTTGTCTTCCTGTTCCTCCATCCTGTGACATCAGGGGACAGTTGAGGCTAGGCTGGGCCATGAAGAGCAGTTCCGAACATGAAAACCCAGAGGCAGTTCTGAGAATTTTAGACACCAGGAGCTTCCTGTGCGGTCTCAGTGTCCCCCTGACTCAAGGCCCGTGTGTGTGGATCAGATAGGCTTGACATGACAACTGAATCCAGTGACCCTGAAAACTAGAGCGTCAAGCAGTGAGAGCAGGAGCCTCTGAACTCCCCTGAGACTACCGGTCATCTACAGGCCCCTCTGGCCATACTTTAAAGTGACTGAATCCAAGGACTGGGATCCAAGCTAAGATTAACCAGAATAATAAACTCACTCCACTGGCCCAGTATTCTCTTGCCTTCTGGTATTTGACTAGCAGTTTCTAGATCAAGGGTATAATCCACTTTATTCTTCATTCTCCTTGCCCTTGAGACTTTAGTAAGTGAGTAGGAGTGGTAGGAGTAAGGAAGGGGAATCTGTCAGGTGCCCCCACTCTGCTCGGCCACCAGCCCCTCCCCCAGTCCTGTTACTGACCGCTGGTAACGAAGCTCCTAGGCACATGTCACCGGTTGTCCTGATGCCTGTTTCTGCTCCAGGACCCCTCACCGCACGAAGTCTCCGGTGGGGCCGGTGTCTCAGTCTGTCTTCCCTGACTGACACTTTGCTCCATTGGCTTTCTCTCTCTCTGTTCTATTTATTTATTTTTCAAGTATGACATTGCACCCCCAAATAATTTAGCCTGTAGCTCCTAAGCCATGGGGTCCTCTCCCACTAGTACAGGGTGGAGGAGGGACAGTGAAGTAGTCCCCGAATTGAGACCAAAGAGACGAAGGAGGCGACTCCTTATAGTTTACACATTTTTATTCGGGGTAGCTTACGAGCAGGGGAGATGGGGCGGGCAACGACCCAGCCGCACTGTGCTTCTCCACCAAGTCTGGAGTGTTGTCTATGGGTTTTATAGCGCAGGGGGATGCACAGAAGGGCAGTGCAGTGAGAGCAAAGGGTCCACGTGCCCCTCACTGACATCTAACATTGAATTAGGTCTCGCAGCACCACGTGTGTATGTGAGGAAGGGAAGAGACTTTGTTATCTTTTTTTTTTTTTTTAAAGATTTTATTTATTTATTTGACAGAGAGAGAGACAGTGAGAGAGGGAACACAAGCAGGGGGAGTGGGAGAGGGAGAAGCAGGCTTCCCGCCAAGCAGGGAGCCCAATGCGGGGCTTGATCCCAGGACCCTGGGATCATGACCTGAGCAGAAGGCAGATGCTTAACGACTGAGCCACCCAGGCGCCCCGAGACTTTGTTATCTTTGACAAATTTACAAAGGGCCAAAAAGCAAGCTTCCCACCCTCCTGGCCTTGGTGGGTGTTTCTCAGGTTCATGTGTTAATCTCCAGGAGTCTCTGGACACCACGTAGCTGAGGGCGTCCACGAGTGGATGTGAACAAGACAGAGGGCTAAGGATGGAGTCACCCACATTAGCACAATATAATTAATTATGTTCCAGAAACATAGCACTGATGTAATAGTCCTCATTGGAGCGTTTGCCACTTACCCCAGTCATTTCTTTCATAGCTGTTTTTATTCATTTGTGTGTTTATTTGGGGATGTAGAATCCAGTCAGAATTTACTCATTGCATTTGGCCACCACCTCTCTTTTTTGTCTTTCATTCATTATGTTGACCTTTTTTTTCAATTGTCAAAGGGAGGCTTTTCGGTTTCTCTCATAACCTTCTCAGGCTGCTATTTTGGGTCTGTGTTGGATTTCCGAGATCCGTCCACATCAATGCCCTGGGTCAGTTTTTGCAGCACGTGCACAGATTTTATCATTGCTCGGGTCCTCTCGCGCTCTGCACAGCTGGTGCATCTGGCCATCTCGGTCCCCATGTGTGACCTCCTGTTGTCCCTTCTGGCAGATCAACATCATGCAGAGTGAAACGGTCCAGGACGTGTTACTCCTGGACCCCCGCTGGCTCTGCACCAACGTCCTGGGGAAGCTGCTCTCCGTGGAGACCCCACGGGCCCTGCATCACTACCGGGGCCGCTACACCGTGGAAGATGTCCAGCGCCTGGTGCCCGACAGTGACGTGGAGGAGCTGCTGCAGATTCTCGATGCCATGGACATCTGCGCCCGGGACCTGAGCAGCGGGACCATGGTGGACATCCCTGCCCTGATCAAGACAGACAACCTCCACCGCTCCTGGACGGACGAGGAGGACGAGGGGAGGGTCTATGGTGGCGTGCGCATCGTCCCCGTGGAGTACCTCACCCCCTTCCCGTGCGGCATCTTTCACAAGGTCCAGGTGAACCTCTGCCGGTGGATCCACCAGCAGAGCGCTGAGGGCGACGCAGACATCCGCCTGTGGGTGAACGGCTGCAAAATTGCCAACCGTGGGGCCGAGCTGCTGGTGCTTCTCGTCAACCACGGCCAGGGCATCGAGGTGCAGGTGCGAGGGCTGGAGACGGAAAAGATCAAGTGCTGCCTCCTGCTGGACTCCGTGTGCAGCACCATGGAGAACGTCATGGCCACCACGCTCCCGGGGCTGCTGACGGTGAAGCATTACCTGAGCCCCCAGCAGCTGCGGGAGCACCATGAGCCCGTCATGATCTACCAGCCGCGGGACTTCTTCCGGGCGCAGACCCTGAAGGAGACCTCACTGACGAACACCATGGGTGGGTACAAGGAAAGCTTCAGCAGCATCATGTGCTTTGGGTGTCACGACGTGTACTCACAGGCCAGCCTAGGGATGGACATCCACGCCTCAGATCTGAACCTCCTGACCCGGAGGAAACTATGTCGTCTCCTGGACCCCCCCGATCCCATGGGAAAGGACTGGTGCCTTCTCGCCATGAACTTGGGTCTCCCCGACCTTGTGGCGAAGTACAACACCAATAACGGGGCTCCCAAGGAGTTCCTCCCAAGCCCAGTCCACGCCCTGCTCCGGGAATGGGCCTCCTACCCCGAGAGCACGGTGGGCATCCTCATGTCCAAACTGCGGGAGCTGGGGCGTCGGGACGCGGCAGACTTTCTACTGAAGGCGTCCTCTGTGTTCAAGATCAACCTCGACGGCAATGGCCAGGAGGCCTATGACTCAAGCTGCAACAGCGGCACATCTTATAATTCCATTAGCTCCGTCGTGTCCCGGTGAGGGCAGCCTTTGGCTTGGGCAGGGTCTCTTTGGACTGCAGACCAGGGGGACGCAGCCCCTCTTTCCCATCGGAAATTCAGGGTGCATCTTCCCTGTGCCCACATACTGAAGGACGCCACCCTCCCTCCTGCTTTACCAATTTCTCTGCCACTACCTCCCTCCCACTCACACACTCCACTGTATGTGAATGGTCTTTCTAGTTTCAGAGCAGACCATACATAACCCTGTCCTTTGGCCATTTGAGAAACTAGCGTCCCTCCTCTCTGCGTTCTGGATCCATCTCTCATCTCCAGCACCTTGCTTCTTGCTGATAATTTTACTGGAATTCCTAGCTTTCAATGAAATTTTTTAAACTACGGATTGTCCTTTAAAGAAAAAAAAAAGCACACATTTATCCAAAATGTGTATTTCTTATCCTCTTTTTCTTGTTAGACCATGTCCTCAGCTTCTCTCTTTGATATTTGTAGGAAAGACTCCCATGTGTGGAATCCCGCTGTATGACTGATAAACAGACAACATGTGAGTGCCTTTGCAGAAGAGGGTGTGTTTGAGACCATCCAGGTCAGCCAGGAGCTGTCGTGAAGGAGACGCTCCCTCTCTGTCCCTTGCTGTCTGCTGATCATCGCCAGAGGTGCTTCACCCTGAGGTGTTTTTTTTCCCCCAGTAATTTTTGTGTTTCACTTGGCAAGGAAAGGGGAGGAAGGAATCCTCTTCTAGAGTCATTTTACGGCCAGTGTTGTTTTCATGGAAAGACATGTCTTTGTCGCTCTTGTTTAAACGTCAACGTGCGCGTCCACGCAGCACCTGCAGACTGTCCCCCTGCCTCATTCCCACGCATCTCAGGTAGAAGGTGACACAGCTGTAGGTGAGGAAGGTCTGTGGGAGAACTCAGAACACCCCTGACCCGTGATGTGTGACAGTCCGTTGTCACTGGTGCACAGTAGGTGATTTTCACATTAGGTCCTGGTTCCATAACTTCATATACTTGAAGTCTAATAAGATGAAGGAAGCCAGTTTCCTTGCAGTGATTTTAAATTGTGATAAGAGTATTAAGTTGATATGAGGGAACGTGTCCTAATTCTTCTATCCTGGGAAGCATGTAATTTTAATGTTACATTACATGTGTGTATATG
>NW_025409510.1:0-13929 GCF_002201575.2 Neomonachus schauinslandi
GCGCATAGGAGATGCCGCGGGAGCCTCCCCGGGGAGATGGGGTTGGGCGGTAGGATGGATGGGGTAGCTGTGGCCTCCAGGGAAGGAGGGCTGGTTCCAAACACAGCCGCACGGTCACTGCCCTGTGGCTCTGCCAGGGCCTGCGGGTCGTGCTCTGCTCCCTCCCAGGTCACAGCTCTGGTCCCCCTGAGCCCCGCGAGAATGGCCGGCCCGGCTCCTTTCCCCGGGACAGATGTCCCCGGGGGCACGTTTCTATCACTCCGACAGCAGGCCGTGGGTGCGCCTTAGACACCGGCCCGTGGCGCTGTCGTCTCCTGAAAATGCAGGACAGAAGGGCCGAGCCACCAGGCAGGACGCAGGAGCGAGGGGCCCGTGTGGAGTCTAGGGGGGGAGTCTAGAGTCACAGACACACAACTGGTGTCAGAGAGGCAGTGAGGAGGGAGGAAGTACCTGGGCCTTCTCCTCCCCCTGCCCAGCCTGTCCAGTGCCTCCCGTTGGCTGACCCCAACCAGACGCCAAGTGGCAGGGGCGCCCCGGAGATGCAGGGTCGGCCTCTGGGGGACCGAGCAGAGCAGGAAAGGGCTATAGAAGGTGCAGCAGACAGGAAGCATCGAGGCAACATCCCGGACTCACTGCCGCACAGCACTCGTGCCCGAAGCAGCAGGGGGTGGGATGAGGGTGTCCCGGGAAGGGACAGGGCGTGGGCCGGGGGGAGGGGAGCAGGCACACAGGCTGCCCTGATCTCACCGCCTCCCGCCCACCTGCAGTGTCCGTGAGCATCAGCAACCTGTACCCGGGCTGTGAGCACGTGAGCGTGAGGAGCCGCAGCATGATGTTTGAGCCGGGCCTCACCCGAGGGACCCTGGAGGTGCTGGTGGCCCCGCCCCAGCACCCACACTGCGCAGCTGACGACCAGTCCACTAAGGCCATCGACATCCAGAACGCTTATCTGAACGGTACAGTAGCCTGCCCGCCCCACAGGGGAGCACTCCCCTTTCCCTTCGCCAGGACTGTGAGTCAGACCCCTGCGGGAGCCTGTCCCCCTGCACCTGTCACAGCCCCCCAAGGACGGAGGAGGAGCCGCACAAAGCGACCTTAGGAGTGACCCAGTGAAGCCAGGCTGGTTAATAGCCCTAACTAGTGAAACTAAACCCCATGCCCTCCCGGGCACCTAGCAAAGCCCCAGGCACGCAGTAGGCACTTAATAAATGACTGTTGAGTAAATCGTTTTCTAAGCAGAGCAAATCATACACTTGGATTGGAAACCTCATAAAATTCAATCCCACTAGCAGTTTGACAAGTGCAAGCGTGAGAAGAGTTATCTTGAATACATCGACACTCGTGGCTGATGCTCTGCTGCAGGCGCGGGCGATTTTCTCCACAGGCAACATTTCACGTGTGTTCTTTGCCCTCAAACATTTCCAAGGGGGTGAAGCTTCAGATGTTACCAGGGAAGGTTACTTTCTCCAGCAACCACTGTGCCCCCTATGTCGCTCCCCCCAGCCCCCGAGCTCCCGGGGCCCCCAGTTGTCCCACGTCTCTTGAACACCAGCCCCTGCCTTGCGGAGGCAAAGTTTAGAGCAGGGATAAAGCGATTTCTTTGAGACCCATCTGTGAGGACCGTATGAGCTGATTCAAGCGCCTGGTAGTGTGTCTGGTACAGGGGAGGCGCTCAGAAAATGCCAATCGGGAGCATCTTCACGTAGGAATCTGTTATTACCGTGAACCCCGTGAACAATAGATGTCAGTGTGTGTCACCCCGAGCTGTGGCTCTTCACCTTCAGTGTGCAGGTGGGCCCCCTGCGGGGCTTGTTGAAGACACAGACTGCCGCCCTGCCCCCAGAGCTGCTGATGCGGCCGGTCAGGGGGGTTCCCAGGTGTTGCTGCTGCTGTTGGTCCGGGAACCCCACTAGGAGAACCACTGGATCCAGTGAAGTGGAATTTAAGTCCATGGGCATTTTCTCTTTTAAACGCTGAGTGTTCTCTGAGATCCCGGAGTGGAGGTGGCGTGCAGCCTGTCCTCAGCACCCCTTGCTCACCCGGCTCCTCCCCAGCCCCTCCCCCGCCCCAAGTCTGGCTCCCAGTTCTCCACGTGCTAGGGGACCTATGCCTTTACTCCAAACCCTTCCCACTAACGCCTCAGCTGCCAGACTTAAGAGAGTCCTGTGCCCAGGGGTGCCTGTGCTCCAAGAGGAAGCTCCAGAAGAGTCCTTGGATCTTCCAGAATTAACTGTTGACTGCAGAATTTCTGACCCAAATAAGCACCGAGGGGAAGAATTAGTGAAAAGGAACTTGAAATCCTACAACATAAGTGGTCCTGCCTGGTTGCCCGAGGCCGGTGCATGGCTGGTCACCGTCCTGCTGGAATGTGGTCGTGTAGGGCTGGGGGTTCCCACATGCTGGATAGTCACTGGGAGGTTCTAGGTGCCTTAGGAACTATAATCAGAGCCTCACCCACAGACACTTCCAAGAAAACCCTCCATACCCGGTGCTCAGGTATGAGGGAGCAACTGCCCCCCAACCCTAGGGTACACAGCCTTCTACCCTGCTTGGTGAGCTTATGGACCCCACCTCCTCACAGTTCCATCCCCCTCCTTCAGATGCAGAACTGCTAATCAACTTCTGCATCTTTCACATGTGCAGATAGCCTGCTCACTTCTGACCTACCTGAGCAGGTCGCTTACTCACCTGCGGCAGGTGGATGTAGTCATTATTGAACCAAAATTAAATTACATATCTTAGTGACTTTTACGTTCAAAATTGTATACCCTGTCATGTTCCAAAAAGAATTTATACCTTTTTGAAGATCAGGGAATCTTACCACATACGTTCTCTGACTGTGTGAGTTTGTTGATGGGGAACCCAAAGTCACCGGTTGGCTCTGACTCCTTCCTTGTGTGGGGTCATTCGTGTGGGGAAGTGGGGGGAGCGTGTGTGTCTTGAAGATGCATAGATAAACAGGTGGATGCTATGGACAGCGCTCTGGGCAGTCCCTAAAGTGCTAAGAAAAATTGTGATTGGCATTTGCTGGTGGTGTTTCAGATAGTAATCTTTCATCTCTCTGTAGGAGTCGGTGATTTCAGCGTGTGGGAATTCTCTGGAAATCCTGTATACTTCTGCTGTTATGACTACTTTGCCGCAAACGACCCCACGTCCATCCACGTCATTGTTTTCAGTCTGGAAGAACCCTACGAGATCCAGTTGAACCAAGTGATCTTCTGGCTGAATTTCCTGAAGTCTCTTGTGCCCGTTGAAGAACCCATCGGTAAGCTAGCACACCCCGGTGTGTGAGCGCCCTTCCCTCTGGGCGGATCTGCAACTCTGGGCTAACGGTGAGGCTCCCCTGGTCTGTCCTTCCTGCGATGAGAGTCCCACTCTGGACGGTTCCTGAGGCCCAGCTGCTCCCTTTGTTCGCAGGGAGTTATTACAGGATCACATTTTCCTGCCCTCTTCAGAGACCAAGTCTGAGCAATTCCTTGGGAACCGTTTCTCACTCTCTCCCTACACGTTAGAGCTGCGGTCACTTTGGTTGGGTGGGAGTGGAATCCGTCCTTTGATGGCCTCTGTGCCTCTACCTAATGGTACGTGATGAATAAGCAGAATGAGCCCTCCTCCATTCTGTAGTTCCATCAAGAATGGACGGGACCATACTGAGTGAACGTATTATCTTAACTTTATTCCTAGAGCAGAAGACAGCGTGGAATACACTTTTGTTCCTTTGTGTACAAAACAAAAAGGAGCAGCCATCCATGGTGGACACCGGGCTATCCATTTTTTTCTTCAAAAATTATAGAATAATCAAATAATTGGACTTAACCTCCTCAGGGTACTTCCACTCTGCCTCTTTCTTCCTCATTCTTTTTGATGTTTTCTTCCTAAACACTCCCCTGAGGAGAGGCTCTCTGTCTGTGTGCACCGCAGGAGATCCTCTCAGCCATTTCTGGGTGTTGCTGCATTCAGAGGGCTTTCTTTGTCTTGTAAAGGGTGCACCTGCCCAGAGTTCGATTTCCCCTCACCATGCAAGCAGGGCCCCCTTGGAGGAAGAGCTGAGAAGCTCCCTTGTGTTCTGTGGTCTGAGCCCGGGAAACAGGCTCATCCCGATGTTGGCCAGGCCTGGGCCTTCTTGCGGTGAGCCCGCACGGTGGGCAGGCTGCACATCCAAAGGCCAGCATGGCCCCCCTCCCCCGGGGACGCGAGGCAGCCAGGAAGGAGGACCCACCTGTGACACGCCTGCTTTCTGCCCCCAGCCTTCGGCGGCAAGCTGAAGAACCCGCTGCATGTCGTCCTGGTGGCCACCCACGCCGACATCATGAACGTGCCTCGGCCGGCTGGAGGCGAGTTCGGATATGACAAGGACACGTCCTTGCTCAAGGAGATCAGGAACAGGTGAGGGCGTCGCTGGTGGCAGGGGCCATCCCGCAGAGCTCACAGACACAGAGGAAGGGATTGGAGGCCTCCTTTGCTTGGTTGGCTTTTGTGGTATCGTTTTTATTTTTATCAAAACATTGAAAACATAACAGATGCAACAGAAGTAAAGAGCACGGGATAAAAAACAACAAACTATGCACTTCTTTCCTCACCTCCCGGTACCACTGCCCAGGGGGAGCTTCTGGTAGGGGTTTCATGCATTGATTTTCCACTTTCTGGAGGCAGCTCTAGTTGACAGGTAACATTATCTACTTAACATCCACATCGTGGTGATTTGACGTCCGCGGCGCCCATCTAGCTAGTTAGCGCATCCATCACCTTCCATCTCTCTCTCTTTTCTCCTTATTTCTTTTTATTATTTTTTGGTGAGAATGTTTCTCACCCCAAAATGTTTAAGTTCAACCCTTAGCAAGGGGTGCCTGGATGGCTCAGTTGTTAAGCGTCTGCCTTTGGCTCAGGTCATGATCCCAGGGTCCTGGGATCGAGCCCCACATCAGACTCCCTGCTCCGCGGGAAGCCTGCTTCTCCCTCTCCCACTCCCCCTGCTTGTGTTCCCTCTCTCACTGTGTCTCTGTCTGTCAAATAAGTAAATAAAATCTTTAAAAAAAAAAAAATAAGTTCAACCCTTAGCGAATGTCTGTCATATACAGTGTCATCAATGGTTGACACCATGGTTGATGTAGACCTCGGTTCTTTTTGTTGCTTTAACCTCGGTTCTGACGACTGTCTTCTTACCACTGAGCAGAATCGCTCACTGTCGAAGTTGCCGCTCCTTAGGGGCTCATGACTCGGGGGTCCTGACCTGTCTGGAAAGTGGGAAGGCCTGGAGGGAGAAATACCAGCGTGACTTTCCTGGCACGTGTTTCTGTGAAACTTCTGGTTCATTGATCAGTGTGGACGTGCACAGGTCACAGTGCCTAAATATGTATTTTTACATAGCATCTGTCAAAAAAACTTTGAAGCTGCAGCTCTATGTAATCTGCCAGTAATGCGAATTCTCGATTGATCGACTGCAGACACTTCCTGTGGTCCTCCTGATAGGAAAAAGAGGGCTCGTACTAATATTTTCCATCGAAGCTGTGGCTGTCAGGCCCATCGTCTGCTCTTACGCCGTCACCCTGCAATGGCGTCCATCCTCCTAGCATGCAAGGGGGGGCACAGGCCTCACCTGTCCTGCGTCAGGGCACCTGGAATCTTCCCATACCGTGTCCCTGCCGTTTTGTGGGACTGGAGCCGCCCCTCGCCCGTCTGCCGCCGCCACCCGCGGGACTCGGAGCGTGCGGGTCCCCACCCCTCGCACCCACGTTACATGACAGAAGCCAGCAGGTGGTGGGGAGGGGGTGGCCTTTGCAAGGTCACGAGAACTTTCTGGCTTCAGGCCAGCAGGACGCTGCCGTCTGGGGGGACACCTGGTCGGACCACAGCACCCTGAGGAGGCCGCTGCTCTTCCCTTAGGTTTGGGAACGATCTTCACATTTCAAACAAGCTGTTTGTTCTGGATGCCGGCGCTTCAGGCTCTAAGGACATGAAGGTCCTTCGAAGTCACCTGCAAGACATCCGGAGCCAGATTGTGTCGGTGAGTGAGCTGGGAGGCTGCAGGCCCATGTTTGCCCAGACCGTCCGGTCACCCCAGAGCGGGCCGCTCAGGCTGTCCTCGGGGTCAGGTTCAGTCCTCAAGGGCCCCAGGATGAGGCAGCTGCATGGCGGTTTTTGTGTCCCATTGCTCAGGGAGGAGGAAGGAAGGGTGAGAACAAGGAGGTGGCCTGGAGAGGAGGGGGGCTGTGGGCGTGGGGGCACCTTAGCGTATCTGGGATTCTGACAGTTTCGGTAACATGGCCTTTTACAAATCACAAAAGCTACCCAGAAGTGACTTATTGTGCAATATTTAGAAAATGCGGAGGAGCATCTGCGTGGCTCAGTCAGTTAAGGGTCCGAACTTGGTTTTGGCTCAGGTCTTGATCTCATGGGTCATGAGATCTAGCCCCACATCGGGCTCCGCGCTCAGCCCGGGGTCCGCTTGAGGATTCTCTCCCTCTGTCCCTCCCCCCACCCTTGTGCATGTGCTCTTTCTCTCTCTCTAAAATAAATAAATTTATTTTTTTAAGATTTTATTTATGCATTTATTTAAAACCGACAGAGCATGAGTGCGTGCACAGTTGCATGAGCAAGGGGGAGGGACAGAAGCAGGCTCCCTGCTGAGCAGGGAGCCTGATGCAGGGCTTGGTCCCAGGACCCATGACCTGAGCCGAAGTCAGCCGCTTAACCAACTGAGTCACCCAGGCGCCTCCATAAATAAATAAATTAAAAAAAAAGAGGGGCGCCTCTTAGCAGAGTTAGTACAGTTCCAGCACACATCTTATGGGAATGAGACAATTGGGTTGGGTTTTTTATCTTAAAATTTCAGTGGAAGTTTATAATAAATAAAACATATTATAAGGGCTGTGTAATTAATAAATCCCAAATCAAAAAAATCAGTAAGTGGAATACGTGAGTGTAGAAGTAAATCACAACATCTACAGAAATTCAATAGAAAACAAAGATGCTGTTTCAATTTTGGGGAAAATTTTATTTCATCCGTGACCTGACACAACTAGCTATTAGTCTAGAATGAAATGAGACTGAGTTCTACTCACTGCGAATCCCAAAAAGAAATTCTACGTGGATTAAAACTATTAAATGTGAAAAAGAAGAAGACAAAAACCGCAATATCTTGAATGTGTTTTTAAAATAATTTGGTACTGCTTTGGAAAACCTTTTAGGTAATATAGAGAACCCTAGGAATTTTCAAAGAAAGTGTACCTATTTGACAACATAAAAGCTAAAATTTCTTTTCTGGCAAATAAATTCCATGAACAAAGCTCAAAGGTAAAATAGACTGGAAAAAATATTCTCAGTACCTCTAACCCCTAAAAGGTTGCTACTCTATAATACTCGAAAAGCTCTCCCGAGCTGACACGAAAGGGTAAACATCCCAAGGGCAGAATGTTCCCTGGAAAGTTCCTGCTGCCCCAGCCTGGGTGGGAATGAGGAGCGTGTATCTGTCTCCCTCCCCTGGTGGCGGGTGGCCCCTCCCCTGGTGGCGGGTGGCCCCTCCAGTTAGAGCTTATTGCTTCCCAGCTGGGACATGCCCCCATTCACAACACCAGGCTCCAGTTCCAGATGTGCTGTAGGAACCTTCAGGAAAACTCTGGACTTTCTGAAGCCCAGTCTTTGCCTTCTGATGGGGGCCACAGTAAGGCACAGTCAGTGAGTGGGGAGTAGTCTGGGGGGGCTCAGAGGAACCCGATCACAGAAACCAGTGGGCAGCAATCAGGGACAGTGGTCTGGGAAGGACCCCAGCCCCTTCCCACCAGGGGGCATCAGGGCCTCTGCCCCGGGCTCTAGGGAGTCCCTGGAGAGTTCTGAACTGGGGTGTGTTGAGATCGTCTGCTTCACACCCCCCACCCTCAACTCCTGAGGCCCAGCAGGTGGAACCCAGCAAACAGACTGCCTTTTTGCCTGGGAGCTTTGTTTTACGAATAGGGAGTGGAATTTAGCTGACATAAAGGTAGGATACAAGAAGGGACTGCCCGATTAATGATGCAGGGCAATGTATGGCTGGTGTTGTTTTTAAATTAGGATGGTGTGCGGATTATCTGAGTCTGTCACGAAATGATTTATTTAATCAAATTAAAAGATGAAAACCCTATTTCAAGGGGAATGGGGGGATAGGCAAAATGGGTGAAAGGGGGTGGGAGATGCAGCCTTCCAGCTGTGGAAGGAATAAGTCACAGGAATAAAAGACACAGCACAGGGAATATAATCAATAGTATTGTACTAGTGTGTGGTGACCGAAGTCCAGTCCCCATGTCGCATCCCTGAAACTCACATAACATTGCGTGTCAACTATACTCAAATAAAATTTCTTGGAGGTAATTTAAGAAAGAAATCTATTTCAAGCCCATGAAGAACTAGTCTAACTTAAACTGTATGTCCGCAACAGTCCCACGAATACCTAATTTTCTGATAAAAACCCACTGCAGTATTGCTAACGACAGTTCATCTCTTTTCCTCTCCCTTTGCTCATAAAGTGACCATCTTCTGGCTGAAAGAGTCGCTCCAGGGGAGGGAGGGAGGGAACACAGCATTAGGGGTTAAAGGAGCACTCTGATTGAGTCTCTGTTCCAAAAGCATTGTTGCGAAGCCTCACCAACTCTTTAACTGTTAGCAATAGAAATGAAAGCATCCGTACCATTTTACACTTGTAAGTGGGTTTCGCGGAGAGGCCACACTTTAAAAAAGAACTGGCCCAGCATGCCCGACAAAAAAGCACTCACTCGTCCCGAGTATTTCTTGCAACGATGCAGAAAAGAGTGCCATCCTCTCTACCTGGGCTTCTCCGAGGGAGCCCCTCGGCCCCAGGTTGACCTGTCCTGTCCTGCATGTTCTAGGTGTGCCCTCCGATGACCCACCTGTGTGAGAAAATCATGTCCACGCTGCCTTCCTGGAGGAAGCTCAACGGGCCCAACCAGCTCATGTCGCTGCAGCAGTTCGTGTACGACGTGCAAGACCAGCTGAACCCACTGGCCAGAGAGGGTGACCTCAGGCGCATAGCCCAGCAGCTGCACAGTGCTGGCGAGGTAGGGGCTGCAGCCCAGGCGGGGGTGTGGGAGGGGCTCCACGGACGTGTTTCTGTCCCCGCGCGGAAGGTGCTTGGAGTCTGGAGAGGCGGAATGGAAAGTGCCCAACTACCCATAATCTATCCAGACACGGGGCTGTCCCACAGAGGCCCAGGTGATTCTCTGACCTGCAGTTCTCGGCTCCCCCACGCCCCCTAGAGCTGTCCCGTGGTTGTGTTCAGATTTGTTCGTTTTCCAGCTCTTATGAGTTAGGGAGCCCAGTTCCCGCCGCATGGGGCGACTGGGCCTCTCTTCTTTCCTCCTGGGGCACCTGGTGCTTAGCTGTGATTCCTGCAGCCTCTGGATGCAGCTCAGCAGGGGCTGTTATGTGCTCCAAACAGACTCTCAGGTTCACAGATGATCAAGAAAAGGCGGTGACGAGAGGATGTCCAGAGACATTACAACCCAGCGAGCAGTGTCCCCGGAAATGACCAAGAAATGGGGATCTTTGCTCCTGCTTGTATGGCATTCAGCACTGGGGTGCGGCTTGGGAATGCCGTTCTAATTCCCTCCTCTGCCTGTCCCCAGAGAGGGGGCCTTGTCTTCCTGTTCCTCCATCCTGTGACATCAGGGGACAGTTGAGGCTAGGCTGGGCCATGAAGAGCAGTTCCGAACATGAAAACCCAGAGGCAGTTCTGAGAATTTTAGACACCAGGAGCTTCCTGTGCGGTCTCAGTGTCCCCCTGACTCAAGGCCCGTGTGTGTGGATCAGATAGGCTTGACATGACAACTGAATCCAGTGACCCTGAAAACTAGAGCGTCAAGCAGTGAGAGCAGGAGCCTCTGAACTCCCCTGAGACTACCGGTCATCTACAGGCCCCTCTGGCCATACTTTAAAGTGACTGAATCCAAGGACTGGGATCCAAGCTAAGATTAACCAGAATAATAAACTCACTCCACTGGCCCAGTATTCTCTTGCCTTCTGGTATTTGACTAGCAGTTTCTAGATCAAGGGTATAATCCACTTTATTCTTCATTCTCCTTGCCCTTGAGACTTTAGTAAGTGAGTAGGAGTGGTAGGAGTAAGGAAGGGGAATCTGTCAGGTGCCCCCACTCTGCTCGGCCACCAGCCCCTCCCCCAGTCCTGTTACTGACCGCTGGTAACGAAGCTCCTAGGCACATGTCACCGGTTGTCCTGATGCCTGTTTCTGCTCCAGGACCCCTCACCGCACGAAGTCTCCGGTGGGGCCGGTGTCTCAGTCTGTCTTCCCTGACTGACACTTTGCTCCATTGGCTTTCTCTCTCTCTGTTCTATTTATTTATTTTTCAAGTATGACATTGCACCCCCAAATAATTTAGCCTGTAGCTCCTAAGCCATGGGGTCCTCTCCCACTAGTACAGGGTGGAGGAGGGACAGTGAAGTAGTCCCCGAATTGAGACCAAAGAGACGAAGGAGGCGACTCCTTATAGTTTACACATTTTTATTCGGGGTAGCTTACGAGCAGGGGAGATGGGGCGGGCAACGACCCAGCCGCACTGTGCTTCTCCACCAAGTCTGGAGTGTTGTCTATGGGTTTTATAGCGCAGGGGGATGCACAGAAGGGCAGTGCAGTGAGAGCAAAGGGTCCACGTGCCCCTCACTGACATCTAACATTGAATTAGGTCTCGCAGCACCACGTGTGTATGTGAGGAAGGGAAGAGACTTTGTTATCTTTTTTTTTTTTTTTAAAGATTTTATTTATTTATTTGACAGAGAGAGAGACAGTGAGAGAGGGAACACAAGCAGGGGGAGTGGGAGAGGGAGAAGCAGGCTTCCCGCCAAGCAGGGAGCCCAATGCGGGGCTTGATCCCAGGACCCTGGGATCATGACCTGAGCAGAAGGCAGATGCTTAACGACTGAGCCACCCAGGCGCCCCGAGACTTTGTTATCTTTGACAAATTTACAAAGGGCCAAAAAGCAAGCTTCCCACCCTCCTGGCCTTGGTGGGTGTTTCTCAGGTTCATGTGTTAATCTCCAGGAGTCTCTGGACACCACGTAGCTGAGGGCGTCCACGAGTGGATGTGAACAAGACAGAGGGCTAAGGATGGAGTCACCCACATTAGCACAATATAATTAATTATGTTCCAGAAACATAGCACTGATGTAATAGTCCTCATTGGAGCGTTTGCCACTTACCCCAGTCATTTCTTTCATAGCTGTTTTTATTCATTTGTGTGTTTATTTGGGGATGTAGAATCCAGTCAGAATTTACTCATTGCATTTGGCCACCACCTCTCTTTTTTGTCTTTCATTCATTATGTTGACCTTTTTTTTCAATTGTCAAAGGGAGGCTTTTCGGTTTCTCTCATAACCTTCTCAGGCTGCTATTTTGGGTCTGTGTTGGATTTCCGAGATCCGTCCACATCAATGCCCTGGGTCAGTTTTTGCAGCACGTGCACAGATTTTATCATTGCTCGGGTCCTCTCGCGCTCTGCACAGCTGGTGCATCTGGCCATCTCGGTCCCCATGTGTGACCTCCTGTTGTCCCTTCTGGCAGATCAACATCATGCAGAGTGAAACGGTCCAGGACGTGTTACTCCTGGACCCCCGCTGGCTCTGCACCAACGTCCTGGGGAAGCTGCTCTCCGTGGAGACCCCACGGGCCCTGCATCACTACCGGGGCCGCTACACCGTGGAAGATGTCCAGCGCCTGGTGCCCGACAGTGACGTGGAGGAGCTGCTGCAGATTCTCGATGCCATGGACATCTGCGCCCGGGACCTGAGCAGCGGGACCATGGTGGACATCCCTGCCCTGATCAAGACAGACAACCTCCACCGCTCCTGGACGGACGAGGAGGACGAGGGGAGGGTCTATGGTGGCGTGCGCATCGTCCCCGTGGAGTACCTCACCCCCTTCCCGTGCGGCATCTTTCACAAGGTCCAGGTGAACCTCTGCCGGTGGATCCACCAGCAGAGCGCTGAGGGCGACGCAGACATCCGCCTGTGGGTGAACGGCTGCAAAATTGCCAACCGTGGGGCCGAGCTGCTGGTGCTTCTCGTCAACCACGGCCAGGGCATCGAGGTGCAGGTGCGAGGGCTGGAGACGGAAAAGATCAAGTGCTGCCTCCTGCTGGACTCCGTGTGCAGCACCATGGAGAACGTCATGGCCACCACGCTCCCGGGGCTGCTGACGGTGAAGCATTACCTGAGCCCCCAGCAGCTGCGGGAGCACCATGAGCCCGTCATGATCTACCAGCCGCGGGACTTCTTCCGGGCGCAGACCCTGAAGGAGACCTCACTGACGAACACCATGGGTGGGTACAAGGAAAGCTTCAGCAGCATCATGTGCTTTGGGTGTCACGACGTGTACTCACAGGCCAGCCTAGGGATGGACATCCACGCCTCAGATCTGAACCTCCTGACCCGGAGGAAACTATGTCGTCTCCTGGACCCCCCCGATCCCATGGGAAAGGACTGGTGCCTTCTCGCCATGAACTTGGGTCTCCCCGACCTTGTGGCGAAGTACAACACCAATAACGGGGCTCCCAAGGAGTTCCTCCCAAGCCCAGTCCACGCCCTGCTCCGGGAATGGGCCTCCTACCCCGAGAGCACGGTGGGCATCCTCATGTCCAAACTGCGGGAGCTGGGGCGTCGGGACGCGGCAGACTTTCTACTGAAGGCGTCCTCTGTGTTCAAGATCAACCTCGACGGCAATGGCCAGGAGGCCTATGACTCAAGCTGCAACAGCGGCACATCTTATAATTCCATTAGCTCCGTCGTGTCCCGGTGAGGGCAGCCTTTGGCTTGGGCAGGGTCTCTTTGGACTGCAGACCAGGGGGACGCAGCCCCTCTTTCCCATCGGAAATTCAGGGTGCATCTTCCCTGTGCCCACATACTGAAGGACGCCACCCTCCCTCCTGCTTTACCAATTTCTCTGCCACTACCTCCCTCCCACTCACACACTCCACTGTATGTGAATGGTCTTTCTAGTTTCAGAGCAGACCATACATAACCCTGTCCTTTGGCCATTTGAGAAACTAGCGTCCCTCCTCTCTGCGTTCTGGATCCATCTCTCATCTCCAGCACCTTGCTTCTTGCTGATAATTTTACTGGAATTCCTAGCTTTCAATGAAATTTTTTAAACTACGGATTGTCCTTTAAAGAAAAAAAAAAGCACACATTTATCCAAAATGTGTATTTCTTATCCTCTTTTTCTTGTTAGACCATGTCCTCAGCTTCTCTCTTTGATATTTGTAGGAAAGACTCCCATGTGTGGAATCCCGCTGTATGACTGATAAACAGACAACATGTGAGTGCCTTTGCAGAAGAGGGTGTGTTTGAGACCATCCAGGTCAGCCAGGAGCTGTCGTGAAGGAGACGCTCCCTCTCTGTCCCTTGCTGTCTGCTGATCATCGCCAGAGGTGCTTCACCCTGAGGTGTTTTTTTTCCCCCAGTAATTTTTGTGTTTCACTTGGCAAGGAAAGGGGAGGAAGGAATCCTCTTCTAGAGTCATTTTACGGCCAGTGTTGTTTTCATGGAAAGACATGTCTTTGTCGCTCTTGTTTAAACGTCAACGTGCGCGTCCACGCAGCACCTGCAGACTGTCCCCCTGCCTCATTCCCACGCATCTCAGGTAGAAGGTGACACAGCTGTAGGTGAGGAAGGTCTGTGGGAGAACTCAGAACACCCCTGACCCGTGATGTGTGACAGTCCGTTGTCACTGGTGCACAGTAGGTGATTTTCACATTAGGTCCTGGTTCCATAACTTCATATACTTGAAGTCTAATAAGATGAAGGAAGCCAGTTTCCTTGCAGTGATTTTAAATTGTGATAAGAGTATTAAGTTGATATGAGGGAACGTGTCCTAATTCTTCTATCCTGGGAAGCATGTAATTTTAATGTTACATTACATGTGTGTATATG
>NW_025409511.1:0-13927 GCF_002201575.2 Neomonachus schauinslandi
CCCACTCCCCCTGCTTGTGTTCCCTCTCTCGCTGTCTCTCTCTCTCTCTGTCAAATAAATAAAATCTTAAAAAAAAAAAAAAATGCAGGCTCGTGGACCACACCCCAGACCAACTGGATCAGAATCCCCAGGCATGGAGCAAGGGGGTCAACCCCTGTAATAAGCTTCCCGGGTGTTTCTCACTCACTTTCAGGCGGTGCTGCTTACAGTGTGGTCAGCTAACCCACAACACAGCCTCACCTGGGAACCTGTTAGAGACGCACATTGTCAGGCCCCATCCCAGACCTCCAGAATCAGAAACTCTGGGGACAGAGCCCAGCCATCTGTGTTTTATCGAGACCTCCAGGGGATTCCCGTGCACACTAAGGTTTGAGAAACATTGCTCTCAAGTTCAGGAACCGCTCATGTAGAATTTTCAATTCATTCATTCAAAAATACCCTGTTCCGGATATGGTGGGCACTGATGGCACAGTGATGAGAGAATGAGTCAGAGGTCCTGCCCTAGAAGAACTCAAGCCTTAATGGATTCCATGTCATATTGGTGCTTCCATGTGACTTCTAGATTCCCAAGAAAATTCAGTCTTCTTGGTCCCTTTCCCTAGGTTTTTGCCACTCCTACCTCATTTGGCAATAAGCCATCTAAATAGAAGAATCCAATGCCAGCTCCCAAATGACTGTTGCTGAGGTCCAGACTGGGACTGGCTGAGGGCTTTCCCAGAAGAGGAAGGAACATTCTGTGTCAGCAGGTCGCACCCTGCACCAAGTCCGCAATCAGCCCACAGTGCTGTGGGTTGGCCCTTAGCATCTGACCCCAAAGCACCGGCTGTCAACCACTTACCGACACGTACAGACAACAACACCTATGACTTTTGATGGTTGGGCCTCCTTCAGAAAGATGAAACAACATTCTGACATCAACATCAGGGTCTCTCATGCATCTTTCAAAATGGCTGCATCGTACAAACCAAGTCACACAATGGAAAGTGGTTCAGATATGTCGTCTGAGCACAACCAGAAATAAAATCATGGAACACCTTTGGGGTGTTGGTAAATTTCTCCGATTACCCATGCCTGTTTAAGGAGCTGCAGACCTTGGGACCTCAGATGCTTTTTTGTTAACCAGCACTCTTCCGTGGAGATATTATACTCTTTCCTAAACTTTCCCTGTATCTGACACATGGCCAACATGTCAGCTGCGCCAATTACTTCTGCTATTTTCAGAACCTTTTTCTAATGATGCCGGTCAGTGACTAATACGGAAAAATTCTGCACAAGATCTTGCCAACAATGGGGAGCTTACAGGATAGTTTGCTCTCAACTGCTTATAATCTTTTTTTTTTTAAGATTTTATTTATTTATTTGACAGAGAGAGACACAGCGAGAGAGGGAACACAAGCAGGGGGAGTGGGAGAGGGAGAAGCAGGCTTCCCGCGGAGCAGGGAGCCCGATGCGGAGCTCGATCCCAGGACCCTGGGATCGTGACCTGAGCCGAAGGCAGTCGGTTAACCAACTGAGCCACCCAGGCACCCACTGCTTATAATCTTCTTAAAGGTATTCATAATCTTAACAGCCTCAAAATCTTGTGGCATTTGCCCATTTGTTAAGAAAAATTTTGCAGAAGTGTCTACTAAGAGTTACCCATACAATCATGGGCCAGAAATAGTAATTAAACACGTGACTGTTCTCTGAGCAGTGTTTAATGCCGTCACTCAGGAAGTTTCAGTTTGAATTCCAAGCAGGAGACGTTTCCCACTAGAGCAGTCATCTGATTGCTCTGATCCGCCCTGCCCTCTCACCCGGCAAAGAGCACATTACCACCAGAATTAGGACACAGGGCCAAGAGCCCTGTGTTTCCAGAGCCTGCCCATTGTAGAAGGTCCACCGCACCACCATTCCAAGGGGCAACAAGCATAACCCTGGCCTCAGCCTCCTTTAATTGTTCAGTAAAAATGGCACCAGCTCTCTCCCTGGAGATGGTGGGGAAAATCCAGTATTGCCCCAGTAACCCTGAAGAAACTCAAAGGACTTATATCTCTCCTAGTAACTCCTCGCTCCAATTCCTGCTTCTGCTGATGCCTCCATATCACTCATGGTTTGCCTCTTGGGGTTGTTCCCTCTTCTCTACTCTGTACTCACCCACCCATGGAACACAGTCGCTAAGCCTTCATTCTCCCCCTTGATTTCTCATACGACCTATGGGGGACTAAAAAACTTTTACTGAAGTCTTGGGTAGTACAGGCACAGAGAAACAGCAAAGCATAGAGTAGCAGATAAAACCCATACCTATTCCAGTTTTTAAAAATTGCCCGTCTGGCAATTCATGCTTTTCAGGGACCATTGTGCCATGTAGGACACTGTCTCCTTCCCTTCTTCTGTTCTGCCCTGCCCCCACCACCCCCTATCTCCCAGACTGGTTAAGAAATCCAAAATACATGTCATTTCATTGTTGAGACCACTTCAGCTGTCTTTTCTCTTGGCATGTTTGCCTGGCCAGACCTGACCCTGGTGTGTGCGTGGGTGTGTGTGTGTGTGTGTGTGTGTGTGTTAAAGTATACATAACATAAAATTTACCATTTTAACCACTTTTAAGTGTACAGTTTAGTGGCATTAAGTACATTCACATCGTTGTGCATCCATCACCACCACCCACCTCCAGAACTTTGTCATCATGTCAAACAAATTCTGTATACATGAAACACTAACTCCCCAGTTTCCCTCCCCCCACCAGCCCCTTCCAACTACTATTCTACTTTCTGTCTCTACGAGTTTGACTGTTCCAGATACTTCACATAAGCAGGGTCATAAAGTATTTGGACTTTTGTGTCTGGATTATTTCATTTAGCATGATGTCTTCAAGGTTCATCAGTGTTATAGCATATGTTAGAATTTCCTTCCTTTGTGTGGGGGAATAATTTTCTATTGTACATATAGACCACATTTTGTTGGTCCATTCATCTGTCGAAGGATGTTTGAGTTGTTTCCACCTTTTGGCTATTGTGAATAATGCTGCTGTGAACCTGGGAGTGCAAATATCTCTTACAGTCTCTGCTTTAATTCTTTTCTGTATATACCCAGAAGAAGGATTGATGGATCATATGGTAACTCTGTTTAATTACTGAGGAACTGCCATACTGTTTTGCACAGCGACTGCACCATTTCACATTCCCACTAGCAGTGCACAAGGGTTTCAGTTTCTTCACATCCTTGCCAACACTTGTTCTTTGTTTTTACCTTTGATAATAGCCATCCTAATGGGTGTGAGGCGGCATCCCATTGTAGTTTTGATTTGCATTTTTCTAGTGATTAGTGATGTTGAGCATCTTTTCATGGGCTTATTGGGCATCTGTATATTTTCTTTAGAGAAATGTCTATTCAAGTCCTTTGCCCAGTTTTGAATTGGGTTGTTTGGGTTTTTGTTGTTAAGTTGTAGGAGCTATTTAATTTTCTAGATATTAATCCTTCATAAGATAAGTGATGAGCAAATATTCCCTTCAATTCTGTGCATTGCTTTTTCACTCTGTTAACAGTGTCCTTTAATGCATACAAGTTTTTAATTTTGATGAAGTCCAATTTATTTTTTCTTCTGTTGCTTGTGCTTTTGGTGTCATATCCAAGAAATCATTGCCAAATCTAAATTCATTAAGACTTTCTCCTATGTTTTCTTTTAAGAGTTGTATAGTTTTAGCCCTTACATTTAGGTCTTTGAATAATTTTGAGTTAATTTTTGTATATAAGGTAAGAGTCCAAGTTCATTCTTTTGCATGTGAATATCCAGCTTTCCCAGAACCATTTGTTGAAAATACTGTCCATTCTCCATTGAATGGTCTTGGCATCCTTGTCAAAAATCATTTGACCATACATGCAAGGGTTTATTTCTGGGCTCTCTGTTCTCGTCCAATCGTCTTTATGTTTTGATTACCGTAGCTTTGTAGTGAGTTTTAGAGTCAGGAAGTGCAAGTCCTCCAACTTTGTTCTTTTTCAAGATTATTTTGGCTGTTTGGTGTCCCTTGAAATTCTATATGAATAATAGGATGGAGTTTTCTGTTTCTACAAGAAACATCATTGGGATTTTGGTAGAGCTTGCACTGAATCTGTAGATGGTTTCGGGCAGTACAGCCATTTTAACAATATTAAGTCTTCTAATCCATGAACACGGAGTGTCTTTCCGTATATTTGTGTCTTCTTTACATTTCTTTTAGCAGTACCTTGTAGTTTTCAGTATACATGTCTTTCTCTATCTTGGTTAAGTTAGTTCTGAAGTGTTTTTTTCTTTTTCTTTTTCTTTTTTTAAAGATTTTATTTATTTATTTGACAGAGAGAGAGAGACAGCGAGAGAGGGAACACAAGCAGGGGGAGTGGGAAAGAGAGAAGCAGGCTTCCCGCCGAGCAGGGAGCCCGATGCAGGGCTCGATCCCAGGACCGTGAGATCATGACCTGAGCCGAAGGCAGTCGCTTAACCAACTGAGCCATCCAGGCGCCCCTGAAGTGTTTTTTTCTATTTGAGGCTACTGTAAGTGAAATTGTTTTTTTAACTTCCTTTTTTGGATTGTTTGTTGTTAGTGCATTGAAAAGCAACTGAGTTTTCCCTGTTGATTTTGTATCCCATAACTTTGCTAGATGCATTTATTGGTTCTAAGTGTGTGTGTGTAATCTTTGGGCTTTCTACACATAAGATCGTGTCATCTTGGAACAGAAATAATTTTACTTCATTTTCTTTTTCTTGCTTAATTGTTCTGGCTAAAATTTCCAATTTCAGGTTGAATAAAAGTGGAGAATGCAGGCATCCATGTTTTGTTCTATGTTTATATCTTGGCCCTCCCTTTTATATGCAGAGAAACCTTCAAAGCATTTTTATACACATGTCCCTGACTGACAGAGCCTGCACTGTGCAGAGGAGATGTGGGAGTCTGGCAGAAAGTAAACACCAGGGCAGACTTGGAAATGGTCTCAACTTTGAATGCATGCCCAGGGCCTTGAAGTGATTTTGTAGGAAGCATTCCCAGGAAAAATTACTAAGGTAGAGGTGAAGGGGGTTTGGAATGAAAGGAAGCCAAACAAGGATGCGGCAACCAGCAAATCCCACAGAAGATAACTTGGGCTTGGTCCTGAGGGATCACTGGGACAAGAGAGGTCATACCTCAGAATTGTCCCCATTGGGAGCACAGGGACTGGAGTGATGATACTCCTGGATGTCAGTCATTGGTCAAGGGCCAAGTACCCTTGGGGACACTTCCAGCTCTTTCTTTGAGCAGCCAAAGCAAAGGCCAGCAGCCAGAGGCAGTCCTCCAGCAAGGAGATGCAGTTGCTGCTGTTGGGAATGGAAGCACCCCCACCAGAAGCACAAAAATGGCGAAGGAAGCCAAGGTCTGTGGGTGGAGCACTGACTGCATCTCCTATGCCCACAACAAACTAACAGGTTAGCAGCATCTGCTTATATATAGGGAGGCTCTGAGACCCCAGCATTCCCACCCCAGGAGAACACTGGATGGGTGTGTCCATGGTCCCAGCGATGCCAGCTATTGATGACATCATGAGGATCAGACACATCTTACCCAGATAATTCTTGACATCAAATACTGGGTAGACTGGTTGCCGATTAAGCACTGAACAGACTTGTCCTGAGGGGCTGCGTGGCTAAGCCCTGGTGACCCAAACACACGGCTTGATGCCCAAAGATCAGCAAATAGACACATCACAGGGCCAAGTTGACAGGTGTTGTGAGGGAGTTGGAACACACTTTCGCTCTTCTGTCCACCCACTAGGGCAGTGGTCAGCCAGCATCCCCCAACCCCTACCCTCCAGGGGGACATTGTAGACCAACGTAACTGAGGATGGCAAGCTCTTGGCATGCTCCTATCCAAGTAAGACTTCTGAGGGTGACTGCATGGACTTGCCCTGGTCGTTCTGTCTCACCCCAATCTGTCCCTGTCTCCCTCACTGATATCTCCCCTGAGTCTAGCAACTGGTTGCAACTCCATGGGCAACTCACCCCTCTGTGCTTTTTTACCTACAAAAAGAGATACATCTAATACAGTGTTAAAAGGGTGAGCTCTCGAGCCATTGTGTCTGGGTTCAAATCCTGACTCTACCATTCTCAAGTCATTTAATATGGGACAATTTTTGTGGCCTCCCAGTGTCAGCTTTCTCATCCTGGAAGTACATAGAACAGGGGTAAGGAGGGTGTTATTTCATAACAGCACTCGGTACATTATAAATAATAAACATAAATATTCTCCCTAAATTCATTAGGGAAATACACATAGCCCTAGAAAAATGACTTTCATTCCAGAGTTTTCATATAGTGTTCATTCTACCTCAGTGCAAGTATGCAAACATCTTAGAGAAAGGCATAGGGCGGCCCTTAAACTATGGTATTTAACAGCAAGGATTGCTTGGTACAATATTTTAACTTACTAAGCAACCATTCATTAGTAATTTATGCTTCTGTAGGAAGGAAAAATCATTACATGGGAGGGATCAGTAGGTTCATACTCTACAAATGAAATTTACCCAGGATTCCCCCAAGGCACTCACATTTACTTAGGGGCAGAGTGGGACCTGGAACCCAGTTTTCCAGCGCCGCCAGGAATAAGGTTCTGCAAGTGATGGGAAGTGCTGCAACACAAAAAAAACAGCAGCAAGTGAGGTTATCCTTGCAGTCATGTTCTCAGATCAAAATAAACAGCACAAAGGGAGTTCAAAAAACATTTCTTTCAGCCACAAAGCTCCAGGGAATGAGCTTGTGTGGCATGGCTGTTTAATAGATAGTAAACATTGAAGAGTTTTACAAATTGATGTTGTAAACAGAGTACATCATATAAGCCTGTGACCATTAATAAGCCTGTGCATCATCCCAAGCTATGGTGACCTGGTAATGACACTGTGTCAGCGTTCAGATTAAGGGTTGTGCAGACCAGCCACCTTCCTGTGCTTAAGGATATGGAGCCACATGTCTTATAGTGGACTCATTGCTTAATAATATATAGTAAGTACTGTTAGCAGGTTTCTAACATACACACATTTCCCCCTTAAGTAAACTGTGTTTTTAATTTTCCCCATCTCTGTTCAAAGATATAGAAATTTCAAATTTTTTACCAAAACTAAGAAAGCAAAAGTACCTGAGGTCCTTACATTCAGTAACCACTGCTATCTCCGGGGGTTATTACTGAATGGAACATAGTCATATTCATGTAGACTTAGAATAAATAATTTTGCATGAGTGAGATCACACCACATGCTCTTTTGAGGCCAAATTTTTCACTTAATTATATGTTGTGGGGATATTCCCAAGCAAATGTATATGGGTATATATACCCTTTCTAATATTTGTGTAGTATTATTTATATGAATGTAGCAAAGTTTAACAAATTCTCTTCTAATAGATATTTAGATTACTTCCTTGTTTTCATTCTTATAAACTAAGCTGCAGGGAACATCCTTATACAAATCTCTCCGCATTGCTGTGTGATTAGTTCCTTGGGATAAAGTCCATAAATGTAATTCTTAGATTAGAAAGAATGCATTTCTTAAAGGGAGGCATATATAAAAGCACTTGCATATGCAAATACAAGTCTGGAGGGTATGAGCCAGAATACTATCAGTAATCATAACCAAGTGAACTAGGTAATTTTGTCCTCATTTATATTTTTAATTTTCATAGGGCTATAGATATTTTTTCTCCTATGTTTTTAATATTCATAGAGCTATCAGCTAAAACCTGGTTATGGCTAAGAGAAATACTTAGGATAATCACAGGAATATAGATGAAAGGATAAGAGATGAAGAAAATGAAAAAGAAGTGAATATATATGTGGAAAACAGATGATGATCCAATATAAGGATAATTGATGTTCTTGAAATAGAGAAGCCCGCTATTGAAAGAAGGGATGCTCATAGGAATTATACAAGAAAATTTCCATGGGGGGCGCCTGGGTGGCTCAGTTGGTTAAGTGTCTGGCTCTTGATTTTGGCTCAGGTCACAATCTCAGGGTGGTGGAATCGAGTCCCGCATTGGGCTCTGTGCTCAGTGGGGAGTCTGCTGGAGATTCTTTCTCCCTTTCCCTCTGCCCCTCCCCCTGGCTCGTGCTTGCTCTCTCACTCTCTTTCTCTAAAATAAATAAATAAATCTTTTTTTTAAAGATTTTATTAATTTATTTGACAGAGAGATACACAGCAAGAGAGGGAACACAAGCAGGAGGAGTGGGAGAAGGAGAAACAGGCTCCCTACAGGCTCCCCGCAGAGCAGGGAGCCTGATGCGGGGCTCAATCCCAGGACGCTGGGACCATGACCCAAGCCGAAGGCAGACGCTTAACAACTGAGCCACCCAGGTGCCTCAGTAAATAAATCTTTAAAAAAAAAAAAAAAAGAAAATCTCCCCGAAATAAAGAAAATAAATGAATTTGCTGATTGAAAGGTAACATTTCAGGGTGCCTGGGTGGCTCAGTTGGTTAAGCAACTGCCTTTGGCTCAGGTCATGATCCTGGAGTCCTGGGATCCAGTCCCACATCGGACTCCCGGCTCAGCGGGGAGCCTGCCTCTCCCTCTGACCCTCTCCCCTCTCATGCTGTTTCTCTGTCTCTCTCTCTTTCTCTCAAATAAATAAATAAATAAAATCTTTAAAAAAAAAAAAGAAAGGTAACATTTCATTCTAGGGAAATATGCAGAACATTCAACAACGAGACGTATTTTCTTTTTAAGCATTTGAACTGTGAAATAAAAACAAAAAATTCAAGTGTCCAGGAAGACAATGAAAATAGCCACAAGGGGGAAATAATAATCGGGTTGCCTCAGACTTACTCATACCCACCACCCGACAATTCTATATGTAGGAACGTAATCTAAGGAAGTAATTACATGAGTTTCAAGATTTACATACACGAATGTTTAATGGATTATTTATAAACTTTTTTTTCAAATATGTGAAATTCAAGAAAGATTTAAATGGTAGAATACTAGGCAACCTTTAAGATTATTTTTTAAAGACTATTTAATGGCATAGGAAAATGCCCATAACATGATTGTCAAGTGAAAGAATCATGTTACAAAAGATTAATCACAGTATTATTCTAACTAAATCTATGCACATAGGGAGGGGAAAAAAAAGACCAGAAGGATGTACATTAAAATGAAAAGGATAATTATATCTAGTAGAGTATTACAGGGATACTTTTCTCTTTTTACTTTTCTACATATACCGAGTTCTCTACAATAACAAGTACTGCCGTTATATTGGGGAGAAAATGATAAATTTTATTAAAAATATAATCAATAACACCAAAGAATCTTGCCATGTTACTGGTAACAAATCAGAAAGATTTAAAATGTAGAGTTATGAGATTTGGGGCCAGTTTCTCTGACTAGACTTTTGGAAAACTTAGCTGATCCTAGTTACAAGCAATTAGCCTGGGGATGTGTTGATAGAAGAAATAAAGCTTTGAAAACTTCAAGTCCTGAGCCTGCTCATGGTCATCATGAACCAGCTTTACTTGGATTACGCATCAGATGAAATGTCAGTCAGGCTAGAAATTTAAGCAGGCTACATTAGATGGGAACATAGACCATCCCTGTATACTTGGGTAAGCACCATTTGCTTCATGGTATGAATAAATGTATCTGCAAAATAAGCCTCTGAAAAAAATCTAGTTTCTGACCGCCGTCAGGACACACAGCACCAGTGACACATGGTGTGCATAAAAAAAAATAGCATTTATTGGGCGCCTGGGTGGCTCAGTTGGTTAAGCAACTGCCTTCGGCTCAGGTCATGATCCTGGAGTCCCAGGATCGAGTCCCGCATCGGGCTCCCTGCTCAGCGGGGAGTCTGCTTCTCCCTCTGACCCTCCTCCCTCTCATGCTCTCTCTCTATCATTCTCTCTCTCTCAATAAATAAATAAAAATCTTTTTAAAAAAACAGCATTTATTGAGGGAGAATGTATAAAAGAGGAGGAGACAGCAAGTGCTAGCCTCCCGAAGTGGCATTATCCCCCCGCTTACCACGGCCAGCGATCCAATAGACAGGGCCCCCCTCTCCCCATGATACTCTATATACTATAGTTCCAGGCTCAGGAACTGTGTACCGTAGTGGAAGTTTCCTGGGTGCACTAGTGGCCTTGTTAGAAAGGGGAAGCCTCCAGACCCAGTAGCCGGTAGCAGCCTGTCCTTTCCCTGAGCTGACTAGACCTGCTGAGCTAGATTGTCCCTCATCTCCCATAAGGAGGGAGGAAATCAGGCCCCAGAGCCATCCAGATGCGTCTTGCCTCACTGATGTCTGATGCATTGAGAGCTGAGACCGAGTTTCTCAAAACTGCAAGGGATCTGGATTGCCACAGCAAATTTCCTCCACCAAATAGGAAATAAGAGCTGTTCCTCTATTTGGAAACTCGTCACCCACCATGTGGAAACCGACGATTTCCCACAAGACCTTGCCCAGATGACAGCTGGAAGTGATTTCTTATTCCTTGGTCTCCAGCTGGAGGCTTCCAGCTCCAACATTCTGGTTGGATGACGCCAGTGATGACTTCTGAGACCGAAGCTCCAGCGCCTTGGTGGGCCTCTTCTGGTGATATTTTAAATTTCAAAACAATTTTAGTCATTTAGTCAGTCCTTGATCTATTATCATGAATCTGCTGTTTCTTTTATTTGAGTCTTGGGATTTTACAAAATAATTTTCTATTTCATGCATTTCATTTATTTTTTAACTGATTTATCCTTCCATAGTGAAGCGACGTGTTAAGCCAGAAATATGCAAAAAGGGTTCTTTCTCCACAGTGTTATGCCCTAAAATCTATGGAAGACAAAAGCCCTCTCTCAGCTCTTAGTGACCTCCTAAAAATAGTGCAGAGTTGGGTTTTTTCTTCTCACACAAATTCCTTTTATGATAAGCTTAACATTTCTGCAAAGAAAATGTTACAATACCAGAAACTTGTAAGTTGACATTTACTTAGTTCTTACAAGAGGAATATTTAAAATTTACACAAGGCTTACATCTGAACATCTTCAAGTTTTATAGGTATAAATCTCAAAGGGTAACTCTAAAAACTTAGGACCACTGCATTTTCACAGGTAAATAGACACATGTCCGTACGACTGGTTCTAAGTCAATACGCTCAAATCCTTGGAACTTCGTTGGGTTATGATCCCAGGTAGCCGCCTGCTTGCCAGGGGAAGCAGATCGAGTGAGCCATGTACCCAGAGTGATTTATGCATGAGAAGCAACATGTGTGAGCAGGTAATTATTTATTTCCCCTGTCCCATAAAATGTACCCAGAGACTCCCTCAGGAATTGGGCATGAGTAATTTAAAGGAAGCTGCACCCATGGGCCCATTCCCAGCCTTTCATTATGAGGATCGTTTTGCAAAGTAACAACATTTTACAACCCCTCACTTAATAGTGGTCCTGCTCTTCATGGTTGTCCTTTGGGAGGAAAAAGAGACAGAGAGCTCCAGTGTCCTCGGCAACATGCAACACTGTTTTTGAAAATCTAAAAACAAAACAGAACTAGAAAGTATAAAGGAGAAAATAAAAATTATTCCCATTTCCACATCCAGAGGAAAATGTTAATATCTTGGCATGTTTGCTTCCAGAGTTTCCTCCTCCCTTACTGCCCCCCCAACCTTCCTTCTCTCTTTCTGTCTTTCTAATTTTTTCTTTTTTAAAGAAAAACTAGCCGCCTTTTGTCAACACAACACATGCCTATTTCAAAGTTGACAGTCACTCACAAAACACCATCCTGAAGCAGTTATCACTGATAATTAAGAAGGTTCCAGATACGCACCTAGGCTCATGCAAAAAGATGGATAAGTAGATAGACACAGAGAGGCTTTTAAGAAAATGCTATTATTTAAAATAAGAATAAAATAGTTACATTCTACTTTAATTTCTGTCTTATTTTTCTCTTTTGTCAAAGAAAAACTAGCCTTTTTTTTTTTAAAGATTCTATTTATTTATCTGAGAAAGAGAATGGGAGACAGAGAGCATGAGAGGGGAAGGGTCAGAGGGAGAAGCAGACCCCCCCCTGAGCAGGGAGCCCGATGCGGGACTCGATCCCAGGACTCCAGAATCATGACCTGAGCCGAAGGCAGTTGCTTAACCAACTGAGCCACCCAGGTGCCCAAAACTAGCCTTCTTTTGTCAACACAATACATGCTTAGTTTGAAGAATTCAAATCGTTTAGAAGAGCATACTCCATCATATAATGGCATATGCACACAAAAAAATCAGGTAGTTGATGTTTTAAATGTTTAAATGTTTTAACATTTACATCCTTGGTGCATGGTTCCAGAGAGCTTTAAGAGTGTTCCAGTGATATTTGAGAAAATTGGTTGCAGCTTTTGGATGGGCTGGGAATACATTGTTTTTGCCATTTAAAATAATAGAATATAAGCTTCCTTTATCTGAAAATTTGCTATCCCACATGTTTTCAGGAATGGATTAGATGCAGATAGCAAGGGAGGTCTGCATTCACAACATGAATGTTGAGAGATTGAGAGGCATCCATCAAGAATTCCCTCGCAGCATTAAAGAGCCTGTGTGGTTGAAAAACTACCCCTCTCTTGCCTCGTTTTAACAGCCTCCTAACAGAACATGTACATAAGCCAAAAGGGGGAAATCATGGGGTGGTAGTATGAAATACTTGGGGAAATACATGAACATTTTTTAGGATTTTAAGAAAAAAGAGTTCAAGGGCACACCGAGGGAGAACTCAAGGCCGTGTGGAATGTCAGCTCGAATTCTCACCAAAAAACAACGATGCAGAGAGAATGACAGTTTGCAACCAGAAATGATGTGAACCAGGTTCCTCAAATAACCGCTGTTTGCAGGTCACCACCAACCACAGCCAGTCAAGGACAGGTCTAAAGGAAAACTCCTGTCTTGACGGAGCACCACTTAGCATCGTTCCAAGTGCAGATGCCATTAACCAAGTCTACACTTGAGCGTTGACATTTCTTGCAACAGTCGTGAAGCAGTCTGCTGATTATGTAAAGTTCAAAAGGAGTCAAACAGCATAGAATGATCCAAGGGGAGAATGTCTTGTGGAGATAGGTGATCCTGAAAATCAGCTTTCCCCTTCTGTTTCAAATATACATAGGTCAAAACACACACATTTTCCTTAACTCAGAGAAAATCTCTGTAAGAATAACTTGCAAATGCCCATCCAGTAGAGGTAAATTACATCTGGCCTGAAATCTTCACAAAAGACCCCAGGCATGTAAACCAAACAAAGGCATACAAAGAATTTCAGCACGAATAATGCTTTTAATTAGACACTTACAAACCACGGTCAGGGCATTTATTCCATGACCACATTTGTAAGCCTATATGATTTCAGAATTCACTCAGCATATATTGAATTACTGGAGGGAACCAATAGTCACTTTATTTTTTTTTTATTCTTATGTTAATCCCCATACATTACATCATTAGTTTTAGATGTAGTGTTCCATGACTCATTGTTTGTGCATAACACCCAGTGCTCCATGCAGAATGTGCCCTCCTCAATACCCACCACCAGGCTAACCCATCCTCCCACCCCCCTCCCCTCTAGAACCCTCAGTTTGTTTCTCAGAGTCCATCGTCTCTCATGGTTCGTCCTCCCCTCCGATTTCCCCTGCTTCATTCTTCCCCTCCTGCTACCTTCTTCTTTTTTTTTTCTTAACATATATTGCATTATTTGTTTCAGAGGTACAGATCTGAGATTCAACAGTCTTGCACAATTCACAGCGCTTACCAGAGCACATACCCTCCCCAGTGTCTATCACCCAGTCACCCCATCCCTCCCACCCCACCCCCCACTCCAGCAACCCTCAGTTTGTTTCCTGTGATTAAGAATTCCTCATATCAGTGAGGTCATATGATACATGTCTTTCTCTGTTTGACTTATTAGGCTCAACATAATACCCTCCAGTTCCATCCACGTCATTGCAAATGGC
>NW_025409512.1:0-13926 GCF_002201575.2 Neomonachus schauinslandi
GATAGCCACATGCAGAAGAATGAAACTGGACCATTTCCTTACACCACACACAAAAATAGACTCCAAATGGTTGAAAGACCTCAATGTGAGACAGGAGTCCATCAAAATCCTAAAGGAGAACACAGGCAGCAACCTCTTCGACCTCAGCCGAAGCAACTTCTTCCTAGAAACATCACCAAAGGCAAGGGAAGCAAGGGCAAAAATGAAGTATTGGGACTTCATCAAGATAAAAAGCTTTTGCAAAGCAAAGGAAACAGTCAACAAAACCAAAAGACAACCAACAGAATGGGAGAAGATATTTGCAAATGACATATCAGATAAAGGGCTAGTATCCAAAATCTATAAAGAACTCATCAAACTCAACACCCAAAGAACAAAGAATCCAATCAAGAAATGGGCAGAAGACATGAACAGACATTTTTCCAAAGAAGATATCCAAATGGCCAACAGACACATGAAAAAGTGCTCAATATCGCTCGGCATCAGGGAAATCCAAATCAAAACCTCAATGAGATACCACCTCACACCTGTCAGAATGGCTAAAATTAACAAGTCAGGAAACGACAGATGTTGGCGGGGATGCGGAGAAAGGGGAACCCTCCTACACTGTTGGTGGGAATGCAAGCTGGTGCAGCCACTCTGGAAAACAGTATGGAGGTTCCTCAAAAAGTTGAAAATAGAACTACCATATGATCCAGCAATTGCACTACTGGGTATTTACCCCAAAGATACAAAAGTAGGGATCCGAAGGGGTACGTGCACCCCGATGTTTATAGCAGCAATGTCCACAATAGCCAAACTGTGGAAAGAGCCAAGATGTCCATCAACAGATGAATGGATAAAGAAGATGTGGTATATATATATATACAATGGAATATTATGCAGCCATCAAAAGGAATGAGATCTTGCCATTTGCAACGACGTGGATGGAACTGGAGGGTATTATGTTGAGTGAAATAAGTCAAACAGAGAAAGACATGTATCATATGATCTCACTGATATGAGGAATTCTTAATTGTAGGAAACAAACTGAGGGTTGCTGGAGTGGGGGGTGGGGTGGGAGGGATGGGGTGACTGGGTGATAGACACTGGGGAGGGTATGTGCTCTGGTAAGCGCTGTGAATTGTGCAAGACTGTTGAATCTCAGATCCGTACCTCTGAAACAAATAATGCAATATATGGTAAGAAAAAAAAAAGAAGAAGAAGGTAGCGGGAGGGGAAGAATGAAGCGGGGGAAATCGGAGGGGTAGACGAACCATGAGAGACAATGGACTCTGAAAAACAAACTGAGGGTTCTAGAGGGGAGGGGGTGGGAGGATGGGTTAGCCTGGTGGTGGGTATTGAGGAGGGCACATTCTGCATGGAGCACTGGGTGTTATGCACAAACAATGAATCATGGAACACTTCATCTAAAACTAATGATGTAATGTATGGGGATTAACATAAGAATAAAAAAAATTAAAAAAAAAAAAGAAAAAGAAAGACAATGAAAGGAAAAACGACCAAAACACTTGAACAGGCACTTCACAAATCTTCAATATCTAAATGGTCATTACACCTATGAAAACATGTTCTCTCTCATTAGTCATCAGAGAAATGCAAATTAAAACCACAATTAAATAACACCACACATCCAGAACACCTAAAAAGAAAAAGACAAAATAACAACTATTGTCAAGAATTAACTTGAACTCTTTTTCACTGGGGTAAGTGACTTAATTTATCCAACAACTTTGGAAAACTGTGTGACAGTACTGAATAAAGCTGAACATTTGTTACACTGTGACCAACTAATTCTCTTCCCGGGTAATATGAAAGAGAAATGCATATACATATTCATTAAAAGACATGTACATAATATTCATGGCAACTATAAACCAGAAACTAGAGACTAACCAAATGCCTGTCGACAGAATGGATAAACAATGGAATCCTAGACAACAAGAATGAATAATTTACAACACCATGCAATGACATGGATGAATCTCGCAAACACAATGTTTAACGAAAGAAGCCAGTTACATAAGAATACATGATCTGTGATCCCATTTATCTAAAATTAAATAATAGGCCAAACTAATCAATGCTTTTAGAAATCAGGATACTAATTAATCTTGGGTGGGTAGTGACTAAAAGGGTGTTCCCAGGTGCTTCTAGAGTGCAAGAAATACCATGTAATCTGTACAGTTGTTAAACAGGTATTTGAATTAATGAAAATTCATACAGCATTATTTTTATCACTTGTATACTTTTCTCTTTATTCATATTATACATCTGTAAAAGTTTATTTTACAAATCGTGAAATGCCGCTAAAACACTATGTAGAGACAAAAGTATGGCTTTTAAATGCATGTATTTTTAAAAAATAAGAAAAATAAAAGTAAGTAACTAAATTCTACCCCAAAGAAATATGTTCATGCCCTAATTCCTGTACCTGTGAATATGGCCTTATTTGGAAATAGGGTCTTTGCAGATGTAATCAAGTTAAGATGAGGTCTTCCTGGAGCAGGGTAGGCATTAAATCCATTATGACTGGTGTCCATGCAAGAAAATAAGAGACAGAGACCCGGGAAGAAGGCCACGTGATGGCAGAGGCAGAGAGGAGTTACACTATCACAAACCAAAGAACAGCTGGGGTTACCAGAAGCTGCAAGAAGCAAAAACGACCCTTTTCTAGAATTTTCAGAAAGAATATGATCCTTGATCTTGGACTTCTAACCTCCAGACCCGGCAGAGAATAAAGTTCTGAGTTTTTTGGGTTTTGTTTTTTAAAATTTACTTATTTATTTATTTGATAGAGAGAGAGCCCAAGCAGGGGGAGCAGCAGGTAGAGGGAGAAGAAGAAGTAGGCTCACCACTGAGCAAGGGGCCAGACTGGGGCTTGATCCCAGGACCCTGGGATCATGACCTGAGCAGAAGGCAGACACTCAACTGACTGAGCCACCCAGGCACCCCTAAAGTTTTTGTTTGTTTTTTTTTTTAAGATTTATTTGACAGAGACAGCAAGAGAGGGAACACAAGCAGGGGGAGTGGGAGAGGGAAAGGCAGGCTTCCTGCTGAGCAGGGAGCCTGATGCGGGGCTCGATCCCAGGATGCTGTTATCACAACCCGAGCCGAAGGCAGACGCTTAGGGACTGAGCCACCAAGGCACCCCTAAAGTTGTTTTTTTTTAAGATTTTATTTATTTATTTGACAGAGAGAGAGAGAGAGGGTATACAAGCGCAGGGGAGCTGGAGAGGGAGAAGCAGGCTCCCCGCCGAGCAGGGAGCCTGATGCAGGGCTCGATCCCAGGATGCTGGGATCATGACCCAAGCCGAAGGTAGACGTTTAATGACTGAGCCACCCAGGTGCCCCAAGTTCTGTTTTTTTTTAAAGCCACTCAGTTCATGGTACCTTATTATGGTGGTCCCTACAAAACTAGTATAGTAATGAATTCACTAAATGAAACTAGAAAAGCAACCAAAAATACACTCAAAGACAGAAGTTAAAAATAATGAAAAAATAAAGTTAATCAATAATAAATACATAATAATAAAGTTAATAATAAGTAATAAATGAGAACTATAATTAATGATAAAAGAACAAACAAAAATGAAATAACAAAAATAAAAGCTGGATTGGGGAGGAGACATGAATAAAAAATTACTTATAAACTATCACTATGTTGTACACCTGACACTGTAACACTGTATGTCAACTATATTGAAAAAAAATAATAACACCCCCCAAAACAACAACAAATTTAAAAAAGGAGATGGAGAAAATATAATGTCATAGGGTCACTGTTCAAAAAAAATAAAAACCTTATAAACTGATTAAGAGAAAAGCTACTTGCAACAATATAAGGAATAGAAAACTACTAAACAGATAAAACAGATTAAGTGTTTTTAAATTTTTTTAGCTTTTAGTTTTATAATTTAAGAACTTTTTTAGAAGATTTTATTTATTTATTTGAGAGAGAGAGCATGAGCGGGGGGAGGGTTAGAGGGAGAGGGAGATGCAGACTCCCTGCTGAGCAGAGAGACTGATGCAGGGCTCATTCCCAGGACATTCCCATGGGATCATGACCTGAGCTGAAGGCAGACATTTAACTGACTGAGCCACCCAGGCACCCCTCATCTAGCTTTCATCACCATAATCTCTCCCACTAATTGTAACACTCATCAGTGATTTGGGTCTGCAACAATTATAACTGTGGTGTTTGTCAGATGGCGAGTTTCTATTTCATCATTCATGCAACCTTTATTATTTGAAATCCTCCTTAAGGAAAAGCTGTCTCTTCTCCATTCATTTATTTCATCAATTATTCAATTATTTGCTCCTATCAGTATGGATTCACAGATACTTGTTTCATTCTATGGATTATCATCCAATACTATTTATCATTATTTATTCTGTGGCTCTAAATATCCCAGATATGGCCATTTGAAGCTCCTGGATGAGTTTCTGTGCATTTTAAGCATGATACCTTCATGTTTTGCACTTTTTTACTTTAAGGCATCACAAAATTTTTTCAGTTCATCTTTTACTTTGCTGACATCAACTTGGCCATTTCTCTAAGAAGAACCAACTACTTTTATTCATTTGTTAAAGACTATTCTTTCCCCATTGGGATTGTTTGATATCCTTGGGGGGAAAAAAGATCTTAAAATAAATAAATACCATAATCCAGTTTATATCAATATTTTTTTAACTTGAATGAAACTGATAATATTTTAGGAGGAAAAAGTAATCAAAATTAACTCAAGAAGATATCTAAACTAATTATCTTTAAGTAATTTTATACTAATGAAAAAAAGAAATCTCTCCCCCCAAAGACACCAGGCCCACACATTTTACACTAATTTTTCCATGAACAACAAAAAGATAATTCCTGCATTTTATAGTTTTCAGTTTCAGAGACTAGCAATAAAGAGATAAAGCTTCTCTAATTAATGTTTTTCTTTTCTTTTCATTCATTAACAGTTTCATTAAGGTATAATTCATATACCATATAATTACACAATTAAAGCAAACAATTCTATACTATTTAATTTATTCACAGTTGTGCAACTATCACCACAGTCAATTTTAGGATATTTTCATCACTCCAAAAGGAACTCCATACCATTTCCCAGTTACTCCCCATTCTCTTCATCCCACACAGCAGTAGGCAACCATTCAACCACTAATCTACTTTCTGTCTCCATGGATTTGCCTATCTGGACATTTCATATAAATGGAATCCTACAATATGTGGTCCTGTGTAACTTTCACTTAGCTTAATGTTTTCAAGATTCATCTATGTGGGAAGAATGAAGGGGGGGAAATCGGAGGGGGAGACGAACCATGAGAGACGATGGACTCTGAAAAACAAACTGAGGGTTCTAGAGGGGAGGGGGGTAGGAGGATGGGTTAGCCTGGTGATGGGTATTGAGGAGGGCACATTCTGCATGGAGCACTGGGTGTTATGCACAAACAATGAATCATGGAACACTACATCTAAAACTAATGATGTAATGTATGGTGATTAACATAACAATAAAAAATTTAAAAAAAGATTCATCTATGTGGTAGCATGCCTAAGCATTTTATTCCCTTTTATTATCCAGTAATACTGTATTATAGGGATATACCATATTTTATTCATCCATTCATTAGTTGATAGACATTTGGGTTGTTTTTACTTGGAGGCTATGAGCACTTGTGTACAAGCTTTTGTGTGGACATATGCTTTCATTATCTTGGGTATAAACCTAGGGGTGTAATTGCTGGGTCACATGGTACTCTACATTTAACGTCCTGAGGAACTGCCAGATGGTTTTCCAGTGTGGCTGACCATTTTACATTCCCACCAACAGTGTATGAGGGTCCCAGTTTCTCCACATCCTTGCCAGTAGTTATTATTATTTGTCTTCTCTATTATGCCCATCCTAGTATGTGTGAAGTGGTAACTCACTGCAGTTTTGATTTGCATTTCCTGACAGCTAATAATGTGAAAGCTTCCTTTCATGTGCTTATTGGTAATACTTATAAATATTATGGAAAAATGTCTATTTAGATCCTTTGCACATTTTTCATTTAGGTTATGTGTCTTTTTATTATTGAGTTACAGGGTTTTGTATATATTCTAGATACAAGTCCCCTATCATATATGAGATTTGCAAATATTTTCTCCCATTTTGTGGGCTGTCTTTTCACTTTTTTTTTTTTACTTTTTTTTCCCTAAAGATTTTATTTACTTATTTGAGAGAGAGAGAGAGCACAAGCATGGGAGAGAGGCAGAAAGAGAAGCAGACTCCCCGCTGAGCAGGGAGCTGGACACAGGGCTCAATCTCAGAACCCTGGGATCATGACCTGAGCCGAGGGCAGGTGTTTAACAGACTGAGTGGTGGCTCAGTGGCTTTTCATTTTCTTGAGAGTGTTCTCTGAAGCAAAATTTTGATGAAAGCCAATTTACCTGTTTTTTCTTTTGTTGCTTGTGCTATTGGTGCATATCTAAAACACCACTCCTTAATTCATGGTCAGGACCATCTACCCCCACGTTTCTTCCAAGTGTTTTAAAGTTTTAGCTCTTACTTTTAGGTCTTGGATCCATTTTGAGTGAATTTTTGTGTGTGGTATGATGTAAGAGTCCTAATTTATTCTTTTCCATGTGGATATCCACCTGTCCCTGCATCATTTGTTACAGTTTTCAGAGTATAAGTTTTGTACTTCCTTTTGTTCAGTTTATTCTTAACTATTTTATTCTTTCTGATGCTAGTATAAATGAAATTGTTTTAATTTAAACTTTGCATTGTTCTTTATAAATGTATAGAAACAGAATCTATTGAAACTTACCCAACTCATTTACTCATTCTAATAGTTTCTTAATGAATTCCTTAGGTTTTTTTCTGTATACAAGGTCATGTCATCTTCAAATTGAGATAATTTTACTTTTTCCTCCCCAATCTGAATGCCTTTTGTTATGGACTGAATGTCTGTGGATCCCCCCCCCACCCCACCTTCATATGTTGAAGTCATAATCCCCATTGTAGCTGTATTTGGAGTAAAGAAGTAATTAAGATTATATGAGGTCATAAGAGTGTGTCCTTGATCCAATAGGATTAGTTCCCTCATAAAAAGAGCAGAGAGAGACTGCATTCTCCCTCTCCCTCTACTCCCACCTTTCTCCCTCTCCCTACTATTGAGGACACAATGAGAAGACAGCCATCTGCACCCTAGAAAGGACAGTCCTCACCAGAAACTGGCTCTACTAGACCTTAATCTGGAGCTTCTAACTTCCAAATCTATGAGAAAATGATTTTTTTTTTTTGTTTAAGCCATCTAGTTCATGGTATTTTTTTCCTTATGGCAGCCCGAGTCAACTAGTACACCTTTTATTTCACTTTATGACCTAACTTCCCTGGCTAGAACCTCTAGAACAATGTTGAATAAAAGTGGTGAGAGTGAATCACCATGTTCTAGATCTTAGCAGGGCAACTTGCAGTCTTTTACCATTAAGTATGATGTTAGTTGTGAGTATTTTATAGAGATTTGTTATCACATGGAGGAAGTTACCTTCTACTCCTAGCTTGTTGGCTGCTTTTATTATAAAAGGTTGTTGGATTTTGTCAATGCTTTTTTTTTTTTTTTTTTGCATCTAATGGGATCATCATGTGGCTTTTGTCCTTTATTCTACTAATATGACATATTACATTAATTGATTTTCAGATGACAAACCAACCTTGCATTCCTGGGTAAATCCCACTTGGTCATGGTGAATAATCCTTTTTTATTTGTTGCTGGATTTAGTTTGCTAGTATTTTGCTAAGAATTTTTACATCTATATTCATAAATGATATTAGTCTATAGTGTTATTTTCCTGTGATTTGTTAATCTGGTTTTGGTATCAGGTATTACTGGCCTCATAGAATGAGTTGGAATGTGTTCTTTCTGATTCTATTTTTTGGAAGATTTTGTGAATAATTGGTTTTTATTCTTTAAATGTTTGGTAGAATTCACCAGTGAAACCATTCGGATCTGGGTTTTTCTTTGCAGATACTTTTAAAATTTTAATTCAGTCTCTTTACTTGTTACAGATTCTATTCTATTTTCTTCTATTCACATTTTATATTTCTTCTTGAGCCAGTTTTGGTAGTTCATGCTTTCTTTGAATTGTCCATTTCATTCAATTTATCTAATTCATTGTCATGCCATTTTTTATAGTATTCCCTTGTAATTTTCTTTTTAAATTTCTGAAGTTATTAGTAATTTCCCCTTTTCATTCCTGATTTTAGTAATTTCGGTCCCCTCTTTTCATTCTTGGTCAGTCCAGCCAAAGATTAAAGGAAACATGCTTGGTTTTATTGATTTTCTCTATTTTTCTGTTCTCTAATTCTAATAATATTCTATTAATTTCTGATCTATTTTTTTATTAATTTTATCTTTCCTTTTGCTTGTTTTACATTTAGTTTGCTCATTTCTTTTTAGTTTCTTAAGGTAGTTAGTTTGGTTTAAGATCTTTCCTCTTTTTTAATATACACATTTTACAACTATAAATTCTCAGTACTGTTTTAGCTGTATCCCATAAGTTTTATATTGTGTCTTCAATTTCATTAATCTCAAAGTATTTCTAATCTCCCTTGTGGTTCCTTATTTAACCCATTGGTAATTTAGAGATGTGTTGCTTAATTTCTACAAATTTGTGAATTTCCCAAGTTTATTTCTGTCATTAATTTATAATTTCATTCTATTACAGCTAGAGAATATACTTTAGATGATTTAAATGATTTTAAATTTATTGAGGCTTAGTTTATGGCCTACTATATGGTCTAACCTGGAGAATGTTCCATATGCATTTCAAAAGAATGTATATTCTGTTGGTTTGGGATATAGTGTTCTGCAGATGTCTGTTAGAATTGCATAATTGGGTGGTTCAAGTCTTCTATATCCTTGTTAATCTTCTATATAGTTGTTCATTATGTAAAGAGGGATATGGATGCTTTCAAGTATTATTGTTTAAATGTCTATTTCTACATTTCATTCCATCAGTTTTTCCTTCACGTATTTGGGGCTCTGTTTTTAGGGGCATGTATGGTTTATAATTGTTAAATATTCCTAATAGGTTGACTCTTTTATCTTTATTAGCTGTCCCTCTTTTTATCTAATAACATGTTTAAAAACCACTTTATTTGATAGTACTATAGTCACTCCAGCTTTCTTATGGTTACTATTTGCATGATATATCTTTCTCCAACCTTTTTCTTTTAATCTATTTGTAACGTGGAATCAAAAGTGTATCTCCCATAGACAGCATGTAATTGATTTTATTTTTCTTTCTCCACTCTAACAATCTGACTTGATTAGATTGCTTAATCCACTCACATTTAATGTAATTATTTATATATTCTGCCATTTTACTTTTTGGTTTGTATGTCTCATGACACTTTCTCCCCTCTATTTCTCTTTCACTGCTTTATTTTCATTAAGTATTTTTTAGTGTAACAACTTAATTCCTTTAATAATTTTTCTTTTTCTGAGATATTTTCTTAGTCATTTCTATAGGGATTAATATAATATAAATACCAACTTGTGAGAACCTATTTCATATTTATACTAAATTAATTCCAGTGAGATAAAAATTTATAGAAAGTATATAGATATAGCTCTAGTCCCACTTCCCTTTTTTGTGCTATTTTTGTTATACATATTACATCTATAAATGTTGCACACTCAAGGATACTCTGTTAAAACTATTACTTTATGTAATTTTATCTTTTAAAAAGCCAAGAAAATAAGGACAGCAAGTTTGTTATGTTAAACTTATTTACAATTTCTGGCTCTTTTCATCTGTTCCTATGGATTCAAGTTACCATCTGGTGTCATTTACTTACCTCAGTACAGCTTTATTCCCACCCACCTCCTCTGTGCTGTTTGAGAAATTATGTTACATATTTATGTATTATAGCCCAACATATTAGTGTGTGTGTATGTATGTATATATATGTGTGTGTGATTTTATATGATTGCTTTTAAATCAGTTAAGAAAGGTGAAGAAATGTGTATTTATACTTTTATAATATATAATTACTTGACCAGTGCTCTTTGTTTTTTCTCATGGATTGGAATTACTGCCTGGGGTCACCTGCTTCATTCTAAAGAATTAGTATCTCTTGTAAGGAGATGAATTCTGGCAATGAATTCTGTCAGTTTGGGTTTACTTGTATACAGTAGATAGGAAATTGGCTTTACGTCTTCATAAAGGTCTAATAAATAAAGACTAGGAATGTCTTCATTTGACCTTAATTTTCACCTTTATTTCTGAAAGACAATTTTGCTGGATATACAATGCTGCATTAATAGGGTTTTTTTTTTTTTTTTCTTTCAGGACTTTGAGTATGACATCCCAGAGACTTCTGGCCTTAATTCTTTCTGATGAGGAGTCAACTTTAACCTAATTCGTGCTCCCTTGTATATGAGGAGTCATTTTTCTCTTGCTGCTTTTAAGATTATCTCTGGACTTCTGACTTTCAGCATTTATACTATGACCTGTCTGTGTGTGCATCTCTTTGCATTTAATCCTACTTGAAGATTATTAAGTTTCTTGGATGTGTATGTGGTTTTTCATCAAACTGAGGACATATTCAGTCATTATTTCTTCAAGTATTTCTTTCTGCCTCTTTCTGTCTTCTCTTCTGGTATTCCTATGTATATGCTGATGTGCTTAATGGTATCCCACAATTGATGCTATGTTTGTTTTTCTCCATTTTTCTCCCTCTTTGTTCTTTAGGATTCCGTAATGTCTATTGATCTATCTTCAAGTTCACGGATTCTTTCTTCTGACAGTTCAAATATATTGTTGAGCTCACTGGTAAATTTTTCACTTCAGTTATTGTACTTTTCAATCATAATTTCTACTTGGTTCCTTTTTATTATTTCTATCTCTTTATCAATATTCTCTATTTTATATCACATTGTCGTCATACTTTCCTTTATTTCTTTGATCATGATTTCCTTTAGTTCTTTGAATATATTTAGAATGACCATTTTGAAGGGTTTCTGTTAAATCAACATCTGATTCCTTTCATAGGCAATTTCTGTTGTCTGCTTTTTCCCCCGGTTTTGCATCATATTTCCCTGTATCTTCATATGTCTCATCATTTTGTGCTGTGGAGAGATGGGACATTTTAGAGATATATTGTAACTCTGCATATTGGTGCCCCACCTCTGAGGATTCCTGTTGTTATTGGATCATATTATTAGTGAATGGCTGGACTACAGTAGTAAAGTCTATTCCTTTCCACTGTCCCTATGATATTGTTTCTCTGGGGGCACAATTTTGGGTATTTCCACAGTGACACAGGGATGACAGTGGTTTTGGCAGGACTCCCTTTAATTGTCTCTTTCCATGACCACATCTAGCTATTAGGCGCCATTAATTGCCAAATGGTTGCTCTATTGTTTTAACAATGCCCTGGAGCATAAATGGCTCCACAGTCTGATCCAATTAAATTTGGGTCCCTTACTACAGGTAGTTTGTGACATTGGTGGTTGAGGTTTGTTCTGACCATAGGAAGGCTCTTCTTAGATGTTTCTTTCCCTGCTTCTCTCTAGTAAATAACTGGCCTAGGATGGAACTTCTGCTTTCACCTCCAAAACCTCCACTGTCTTTGAGAGCACCTTTAGGCCTGAACATCCTCCACACTGTTTCAAATAAAGTCATTTCCTTTGGGGAGAGCTTTGAAGTTCTCTGATACTAATGCCTGCCTCTCCCCCTGGCTAAAATCTCTGAGCCATGAGCTCTAAGGCTGGAAACAAGGACAGGGGCCTATTTCTCTCTAACTACTACCCCTCCTTGCTTTAAGAGCAGGACACTAGCAGGAGTGGTACACTATAATCTTTATTTGTCTTTCCTGGCAAGGAACCTCCACTCTATGAACAAGCTGAAGTAGGGATGATGGTGACCCCATTTTGTTTTTAGCATGTCATGACTGCAGTAGAGCCTCCACCATATGAGTAGTGGCTGGGTGGAAGAGGGGAACCCCCAGACTTCAGCCATACTCGCCTGAAATTTAGCCTCTGCAGCATGTAGCTGCAGGAAGATAAGAAATGTTGGCAGTATGTCCTTCCCAGGAAGATAACTTAACTTAGCTCTCAATTTGTAGCTAATGGACTAAGGAGTCCTGTGTTCTTGGCTGCATCTGCCTAAGTGGGATTTCCATCATAATGAGCTGAGGAGGGGGCAAGAGGGAACAGGTCTGCTTCAAATGCCACAGATTCTCACTGATCTTAACAAGTTTTAGATTTTCTTGAATAAATGTTTCTTTATTTGCAATATGCCCTGAGGAAAATTTCCAGAAACTTTAAATGGTTGTTTTCTTAAAATAATTTTCAACAGTAATGTTTGTTTTGCTGAAGAGCAGGTCCATGGAATGAATCATGTTGCCATTCCAGAGGTGGACTCCACTAATTCATGTTTTTAAGCTCATAAATCCATAATCCATAAGCAAGTAAATTCAGTCAGGAATAGTATATTACAGACCAGTCTTAAGTAAAAATCCCCCAAAAATGTTAATAAAATGAATTTGGCAGTTTATTCTTAAAAATAAAAATCAATCCAACCTGGACATAATACATTAAGAATTCACGAGAGATAAGCGATACCATAAGACGAAACAACATTAGAATAATTGGGATCCCAGAAGAAGAAGAAAGAGAGGGGCAGAAGGTATAATGGAGCAAATTATAGCAGAAAACTTCCCTAATTTGGGGAAGGAAACAGGCATCAAAATCCAGGAAGCACAGAGAACCCCTCTCAAAATCAATAAAAATACGTCAACACCCCGACATCTAATAGTAAAACTTACGAGTCTCATAGACAAAGAGAAAATCCTGAGAGCAGCTCGGGAGAAGAGATACATAACCTACAATGGTAGAAACATTAGATTGGCAACAGACCTATCCACAGAGACCTGGCAGGCCAGAAAGGACTGGCAGGATATATTCAGAGCACTAAATGAGAAAAATATGCAGCCAAGAATACTCTATCCAGCTAGGCTGACATTGAAAATTGAAGGAGAGATAAAAAGCGTCCAGGACAAACAAAAACTAAAGGAATTTGCAAACACAAAACCAGCCCTACAAGAAATCTTGAAAGGGGTCCTCTAAGCAAAGAGAGACCCTAAAAGCAACATAGACCAGAAAGGAACACAGACAATATACAGTAACAGTCACCTTACAGGCAATACAATGGCACTAAATTCCTATCTTTCAATAGTTACCCTGAATGTAAATGGGCTAAATGCCCCAATCAAAAGACACAGGCTATCAGACTGGATTAAAAAACAAGACCCATCGATATGCTGTCTGCAAGAGACTCATTATAGAACCAAAGACACCCCCAGATTGAAAGTGAGGGGGTGGAAAACCATTTACCATGCTATGGACACCAAAAGAAAGCTGGGGTGGCAATCCTTATATCAGACAAATTAGATTTTTTTTTTATTTGAGACAGAGAGAATGAGAGAGAGAGCACATGAGAGGGGGGAGGGTCAGAGGGAGAAGCAGGTTCCTTGCTGAGCAGGGAGCCCGATGCGGGACTCGATCCAGCGACTCCAGGATCATGACCTGAGCCGAAGGCAGTTGCTTAACCAACTGAGCCATCCAGGCGCCCCAGACAAATTAGATTTTAAACCAAAGACTGTAATAAGAGATGAGGAAGGACATTATATCCTACTTGAAGGGTCTATCCAACAAGAAGATCTAACGATTGTAAATATCTATGCCCCTAACATGGGAGCAGCCAATTATATAAGGCAATTCATAACAAAAGCAAAGAAACACATTGACAACAATACAGTAATAGTGGGGGACTTTAACACCCCCCTCACTGAAATGGACAGATCGTCTAAGCAAAAGGTCAACAAGGAAATAAAGACTTTAAATGACACACTGGACCAAATGGAC
>NW_025409513.1:0-13908 GCF_002201575.2 Neomonachus schauinslandi
AAGAGCGGCATCACTGCACCTCTGTGGCTCCCCTAGTTCAAAAAGTCATACTGATTCCTAGTCCCAACATGTGGGGGAGCTCTCCAGTTTCCCTTCTTCAGTTTAATTTCCCCAGGGAACACTGGGGAAAGAAATCTCTCTCTATTTCAATGTCATCAAAGGACATTTCAACCACCCACATTTTTCTAAAATATTAGCCTGCTCCTGATATGGCCAGTACACCAGGGCCTGTGCTTCACAGGCATCTCAGAGTCAACCAATGCTACAACTCAGTGCAGCAGGGAGTCCAGTTTAGGGGATTAGATTCTCCAAAACAGTTAATGATCGGTCCCAAGCTTACTAGTAATCTTGTCATAATTATGATCTATCACATACCCATCGAAAGGCTTTGAACACCTTAAGAGGCAGACACATACTATTATAATGATCACAGACCGACTCCTAATTCTTGTACTAAATAAACAAACAGTTACAAAGACCTAACTCCACTGACGGAAATGTGTTTCTTCCTTAGCTGTTCTAATTCCTTCTTCTAATTCCAGTCTGCGTCAGGGGCTTCTGTCTTTCCCCGGTTAGAATTTTACTTGCCTAACCTGGCAAGTTAGATTACGTTCTCAGACTCTGTAAAGTGACAGTTCGAGGTTGATGGTTGAAGGTTTAGGGTCATCATCAAGGGGTCTGGATGAATTTCGGACGTTTCCCTGCCCGGGTCTGTCGTACAGTTGGAAAGAGCCTTTCTCAGAGTTGTGGTGTGAGCCGACGGAACAGTTTATTTTGCTATTTTGTTCGAATGTCCCCACTTGACGCTGTTGCCTGATGGAAGTCTCTTTCTCAAGCCGTTGCTTCTGAGTACCTGCGGGTTTGCTAGCTCTGTGCCCCAAAGACAACCGTGTAAACCTATTCTGGAGCGTTTACTTTTCCCCGTGCCCCGTCCCGGGGTGGGGTGTGTGTGTGTGGGGGGGGGGGTCACCCTGGGAATTCTTTCTAGAGCCCCACCATGAGGCTCCCCTCGGCATAAAGCATTGGTGGTTCAGTGGTAGAATTCTCGCCTCCCACGCGGGAGACCCGGGTTCGATTCCCGGCCAATGCATCCCGCCTGGCCTTCCTTCTTTTTCCACCCGCGACACGGGTGCCGCTCCCCCTCCCCTCCCCCGCAGACCTCAGACCTTCACCAGGCGCCTCCTCCTCGCTTTCCCCGAGGCACAGGCCAAGTCCTGTGGTTTCCTGATTGATTCTGGCCGCCAGGAGCAGGAAAATGAGACCCCAGATCCGCAGGGCGTTTCTGAGCAGAAAACAGTAAGGAGTCGATCTACACTGGGGCTGGGCCTGCGTGGAGTACCAATTGGCGTGCAGCGCAGCAAGCAGCTCACTCTTACCTGTCCACCCGCAAGTGTCTCCGCGGGCTTTGCGGTTTAGACTATTTGGACCTAAGACCCCAGTTACTTTCAGCCTTTCCCCTGGAGGACCCACGGGACCCAAAGAGCCACCAGGTCACGGAGGCCCGTGCTGGACCTTGCGTCGGCCGCGGGGCCACGTCTCACCACGGAGCCCGGCAGACACCCCGGTGGCCGGGGCGGCGTCGGCGGCCCAAGGAAGGCGGAGGCTGGTGGAGAGGGACCCGCGTGGACGCGAGGGGAGCTGGGGCCAGAGACCCCTCGCTCGCGCCGCCGCACCGCACTCCAGCAACCGAGTCGGTCCGCGTGGTCCGCCGCCGCGGCCTGCGCTCCTCCCGCCGGCGCCTCGCGGTTCCGCCTCAACAGGCACCTCTCGCGGGTGCCGCGCGATGCGCCTCAACAGGTGTTAGCCCCAAGAGTGTATTTGTAAAAAGGGAAAGGGAACTAAGGACTCTGGGAACTGTTGGCCCGGGTTTGTTTTCTAGCTCTTGGAAGCTCCTTGGAAAGGATTCCGATTTGAGGGTAGTAGGGGCGTGACTGCGTTAGACCCTCCCGGTGATTCATTTTCATGCGAAAATCTTTGGAGGATTCACCTACCTAACAGTAGCTTGAAATCGAAGATTAGTGACAATGGGGGAGTTCCCCCCCTTTCCGTTTTAAAAATAAACTTGATTTAGGGGCGCCTGGGTGGCTCAGTCGGTTAAAGCCTCTGCCCTCTGCTCAGGTCATGATCCCGGGGTCCTGGAATGGAGCTCTGGGCTGGGCTCCCTGCTCAGCGGGGAGTCTGCTTCTCCCCTTCCTTCTGCCCCTTCCCCCAGCTCATGCTCGCACGCGCGCTCTCTCTCTCTCTCTCTAATAAATAGATAAAATCTTTAAATTTTTTTTAAAATACACGTGATTTATACCATTTCAAGAGTTTTGTCATTCCGAGACTGTCTTTCTACTTTTGAGTATAGAACCATGAGGATACTGTGTTGGAAACACCCAAGTTGTTTTGGTCATTAACTTATTTTTAAACTCTTGGAAATCTGAAAAATTAAAAAAAATTTTTTTTGGAAATCTGAAATTTTAATGAATAAATTCTGAACTGTGATATACATTTTTCTCTGTAAACAGGAATCAGGATTTAGACCGTGGGGTTCGGGGGAGGGAGGAGGAGTTCTGATTTATGTCAAGGAAATGATGGATTACTCACTGGATGGACTAAAGGTGTTAAGGACGGTAACATCCCCCAAATTTCCCCTTTACTGTTTGCTGGGGAAAAAAAAATTGTCTTTGCCTCCCCTCCTTACCTACCTCTCCTGGCCTGTGAGAAGCTTGCTCCATATTCAGGTGGTCTCCCCTTCCTCCCCCTCTTGCTTCTCCATCTTCAGTGAGGAAGCTGGAGGAAAGTTGCCAGGGAGGGAGGAGACACACAAGGACAGGACTGCAATTTCTTGGAGAGTTTAGAGGAGAGGAGGAAAAAGGAGCTGTGGGTTGTGAAATAAGCAATGAGAAAGCAAAGGAGAGATCTGAATGGTTAGGGCTCCCGCCTACAGCCTTTTCAGAGTATTCAAATAACAGGACTAAAGGAATTTAGCCTTTACAGGTATTTTCTTTTTCTTTCTGTCTTTCTTTCTTTCTTTCATTCTTTCTCTCTCTCTCTCTCTTTCTTTCTTTCTTTTTTTAAATAAAGATCTTATTTGACAGAGAGAGAGCACAAGCAGGGGGAGCGACAGAAGCAAGCTCACCGAGGAGCAGGGAGCCTGTCCCGGGGCTCGATCCCAGAACCCAGGGATCATGACCCTAGTGGGAAGGCCAACTGACTGAGCCATCCAGGCACCCCTACAGGTATTTTCAATTAGGGTTGGTTCTTGGAGAATACTCTTTGAGCTCACATCAACCCAAAACTCAACTTCATGGGCCTGGTCTGCATGGGGTTGTCCTTGGAGGTATGTACTAAAGAGTAATGTCCACACCTTTCTCTTGAAACAAAATCTTGGAATCTCAACAACATTCTCTCTGTCTGTCATAGAATCATTGGGGTGCGGGGGTTGGGGGGTTTGAAAAATTGTAACATACATAAGGTAAAATGCACAGAACCTGTATGCATCATATAACAAATGATTATTATGCACACACTTGTGTAACCTACACACAGATGAAGAAGTAAAATGGTATGAGCCCTAAATCAGTCACTCCCATGCTTTGCCGGGTCATAAGCTTCTACCTCATCCCCTACTCCCATTTAATTATTAGTGGTGCTGTTGTTATTTTGCCTATCTCTAATGTTCTCTCATTTGGGTTCCGTTTTGAGAGCCCTTCTTGGTAATGAATTTGAGCACCATTGCATGTTGGTTAGCCACTTGAATTTTCTCCTATGTTTCTTCCCCCAACCTTGGTGATTTTCCTATAGGTCTTTTTCTTCTTGTTTTGCAAGAACTCACTAACTATCTTCGGTACCAGTTGATTATGCTGACTGCAAATACATGCGCCCAAATTGTGCCTTGACTTTTTACCCTTGATTCTGTGCTGCGATGAACAGAGATTCTTGAAGTAGTTGACTTAGTCAGCCTCTTCATTAAGAATTAGTCTTTTTGTCTTATTTTTTAAATCCTTGAGATCATGGGAATACCCCGCTACAGTAATACCAACTAAACTCATTTGCGGTTTCGTTTCATATTTTGGTGCCTAATCCACATGGAAGTGATTTTGGTTATGGCAGAGGTAGGGATCATATTTCATCCCTCCCCTGCCCACCCCCCCCAGTACATGGGATTGAATTCTTATATGTTATAATCACTGAACATTTATAATGTTTTGAATACCTTCGGTTTTTGAATCTTCAATTTAGCCCACTTTCTCTATTTGTGTATATACCAAAGAAACTCGGTTCTCTTAATACTTCCAGTAATTTATTTCATATATATAAATACTTATAGTATTCTTTTTTTCATTTTCACTTCTCATACTTTTTCTTGCCTTTTCTCACTGGCTAAGATCTCCATCACGGTGGTGAAGAGACTTGGTCGCGGTGGGCCTCTTTGTCTGCTTCTTGATGGTTCCTAATTGGTTAGGGTAGGGGGAAAAGTCAGTATTTTATCATCACCCATGACATGTGCTGAAGGGTTTTTTTGGTTTGTTTTTGGTTTGGGAGCTACCTTTGAACAGATTAGGGCTGTTCTCTTCTCTTCCTGTTATGCTAAGAGGTTTTGAAAAATCATAAACTGATAATGAATTTTTTCAAACACCTTTTCTGTGCTTTAGTGATTCTGATTTTCCTCCTATAAGTTGTTGATGTGATGAATTCATTTTTTTCTAACGATAATCAACTGTTTCCCCAGTGTAAGACCAATTTTGTCATGACATATTTTTTAATATATATTTTGATTCAGTCTTTTAAAGAATTTTTGCAGCTATGTATCCTCAGCAATAAGTGAGGCCTGCAATTTCTGTTTTTCACATTGACTTTTTGGGGGTTTTGGTTTCCCCCCAAACTCATAAACGTAAGTTGGGGGATTCTGCCATCTTCTGATACTTCTAGAATTTCTTTTTTTTTTTTGGAGTCATTTCTTCTAATGAACTTTCTTGCTCCTTGAGCTTTCTTTGCAGGAAGACTTTTGAATTCTAATTTTTTAAAAAAGTTTAATGCTTGTAGGACTAGTCCTCCTCCCCACCCCTGCCCAAATCATTATTGCAATATACCTACATTTCCTCTAAAACTTTTAACTGGTTGGCATATGCGTGTTTATGATATTCATGTATTGTTTCCTTATGTCTACCCGTTCAGTAGCAGTGACTTCCTTCTTCCCAGTTTTATCAGAGCAGTCTTTTCAAGGATGCAACCATTGACTTTTCTCTTTTGTATATTTATTTCTGATTTTCTTTCTTATTTACATTAATTAATTTTAATTTTTTAAAAGATTATTTATTTACTTATTTGACAGAGAGAGACACAGCAAGAGAGGGAACACAAGCAGGGGGAGTGGGAGAGGGAGAAGCAGGCCTCCTGCTGAGCAGGGAGCCCGATGCGGGGCTTGATCCCAGGACCCTGGGATCATGACCTGAGCCGAAGGCAGACGCCCAACGACTGAGCCACCCAGGCACCCCTCTTTCTTAATTTTTAAAATTGCATTTCTAATTTTCAAATTCCTGCTTTTATATTTAATTTCTGGTCCTATCTGCTTTTGTTGTTCTTGTTATTTTGGGGGTAACTCTTTGTGATGGAGGGTTAGCTCGTTAGCGATCAGCCCTAATTGTCATGATTTACATTTAAAGCTGTGTTTTGTCCTCTGAAGACTGGTTTCAGCAGCACACCTTGTGCCATAGCTGCAGTCTTTTCAGTTTTGTTTGATTCAGAATTATTTCCTAATTTCCGTCTTCATGTCTGCTCTGATACCAGGACTGATGGAAACATCTCTAGAATTCCAGATACCTGAGCTTTCCTTCTTATGTCTTGTAACTGAATTCTAGATGCTAGTGGATTCTCTGGAAATGGTATTGGAGGGTACCTCTACAGCCCTAGGATGAGCCTGTTCTCCTTTGAATATGTTCTCCTCTGGCAGGCTCTTGGGACATACCACACCAAGTTGATGGCCTAAGGTCTCCCAGACTACCCAGGCTATGTGTAACTCAAGGCTAAATCCAATAGAGGTCAAGCGCCCGTGGCCACAATTTCCTCAGGGGCTTTTTATTTGCTTTATTTTTCAAGATCTTATTTTCAAGTAATCTCTACATCCAACGTGGAGCTGGCACTTGCGACCCCGAGGATCAAGAGTCCCAGGCTAAACCGAGTCAGCCAGCCAGGCGCCTGCTTGCTTGTGTGCTTGCTTACTCAATTTATTTATTCTCGTGGGCGTTTTAAACTTTCCTTTTCTTTATAATGTTTGTAGTACCAAGGCCGCCGTGTCCAAAGAGCCCTGGGACTTGAAGGGGCAGGACTAGATGGGACTGAAAATGTCCATTTCTGTGTTCCTAGCCCTCAAGGTCCTGGAACAGAAAACAAAAGAAGCTATCCTGGCAATCCACCTAGGAGCGGAAGGAGCTTTGATGCCTCTGTTTTTACTTTTTGCATGGGCACCTGCGAATGTTAGTGCCAAGCCTGCCATCTACCTTTAAGCCCTCTCTTTTTTTTTTTAAGGAACCGATCAAGCTTAAGGAAAAACAAATCAAAGAACACCAAAAAACAAAACAAAACACCAAAAAACCCCCCAAAACAAAACAAAACAAAAACAAAAACCATCTTGTAATCGGAAATGAAATAGATTTGTATTCTCTTACTTTGAAAACTCTACCTTTATCATTCATTACCCAGATGGCAGGGATGAATTTAAAATTCCTGGACTTCTTGGAGTGAATCACCAGAGAAGCTTCCGGGGCCGCTTGCTGGAACCGGGTGGCGTTCTGTACCTCCAACACCATCATCCATGCTTCTCAACACGGAACGTCTCTTAAAAAGCAGCCTCTTGATGCCACACTGTGCCAAAGCCCCGGGTCTGAGTATGAACAAAAGGGGAAAAGGCAATTTTGGTGCCCCCATTGACAACCCCAGGAGGAAAGACCCATATGGGGCCTAAAAACGACCACAGGGTCAAGAGCACTCAGGATGTAACGGACGAAACTCGTTGTGAAAAACCACCATCAAAACTATAGTCTCCCTACCTACCAAGGTTTCCCCCCTACCCACCTCGGCAGCCTTCCTTCCCTCCCTGGTACGCTCAGGGTCACCACCTTCCCCTCCACCCAACCCTCGCCATTCTTCCAAACCGCTCCCGAAAGGAGTTCAAGCGACCCCCTTGCGCCCCCGCCCCCCCAACACACACCCGCCTCCCGAGAACCCACGAGTTCGCCGCTCGGACCGTCCGCCTTTCAGCAGCGGCTCCGCACCCACCGCCCCGCAGCCCCTGCAGCCTCGCTCCGCGGCACCTCTCCCGGCCCTCGCTCGCTCTCTTCGTGCCTCACAGAAGACGTCGCGTTTACCCCAACAGGTCTTCGGAGCCAGTGTCGAAGGGAAAAAAGAAAATGTGCCCGGTGCCTGGTAGAGTCTACAGGGTTTAAATGCAACAGCCCGCGGAGAAACGGTGGGATTTGACTGTGGGATCATCGTTTTGGCATCCTGGTGTTTGTTGATTTTTACCCCTACCTTCGGCTTGCGGAAGCTATACCAGTTTTCCATTTAGGGCACGCCTCCCTTGCTGCCTCTGTTGGGTCAGTTAGCGTCACCTCCCTACACCGCTTAATCCGCGAGTGGGACAGCCTTCGAGGAGGACCCGCTCCCGTCCCGGCGCTCCCCTTTCCTCTCAACCCTCCTCGCGGGTATCGGTCCTGGCGTGGCTTCCGAACGCGTAGTAAGTAAGCCTTTTCTGCGCGAACTGAGCTGAGGAGCTGGGCCCACCGGCCGGTGTCTGGGGTACACGCGAACAGCGCGCCCTGGCTTGGCCTGCAGAGCTGGGTTTTTCGGGGGCTCAGCCTGCTCTGCGCCCCTGGGGCGGCCCCACAGGGTTTTGAACCTCTGCCGCGTAGCGTAAACACGAGCCAGCTGCTTAGAAGCTCTGAAGTCACCTCTGCGGGCGGCGGACCTGGAGGCCAGCAAGCCAAGTGCGTGCGCCCTGAAAAGCGGCCCGCCGTCCCCACCCCCCGGCGCGGGAGATGAACAGTCCGAGCCGTGCGGGGCGCACACCGCACGCCACACCTCCGGGTTTTAGGAAAGGAAGATTCCCGCGCAAAAGGCAATTCCCTGACCGGGAATCGAACCCGGGCCGCGGCGGTGAAAGCGCCGAATCCTAGCCACTAGACCACCAGGGAGCCGGCGAAAGGCTCGTCTTCTGCGGGCTTCCCACGGGAGTGACATTTTCCCCTGAGCTGTGGGAGGCGTTGGGCCTTCGGGAGGTCACCTGTCCTCCCAAGGACCGCTTTCATAAGGACGTTCCCTCCCCGCTCCCTCCAAAACAAGAGTCCGCACCAGACGCTCCGAGGGCCGCCAGGCCCGCAAGTCCCGGAGCGAGTCGGCCCGGCCCGGCCCCGCCGCCCCTCAGAGCTGCCCTGGAGACGCGCCTTCCCGAGGCGGCCGCGTGAGGACACGACGTCGCCGCGAGGGCGCGGGAGGGGAGGCGCCCGGCGTCAGACCCCGGGGTCCCCAACATCACCCAGTAGACTCCGGGCGGGACGGAGACCGCTTTCAAGGAAGGCTCGGCGGCCCCGAACTGGATTCCGGATCTCTGCCCCCACACCCCCCACCTGCTGCCCCCACACCTTATTACGCTACCGGACCTGAAGACTCACTCTAAGTCCCTATAGACGGTGCAGTGTGCCGGTGGCATCAGAAGACACAGATAAATGGACTCAGCTGAAACACTTGAAACTGACCCCAGCTGACCTGGTGAATTCATTTTCAACAGAAACGGTTCAACGGGGAAAGGAAATAGGTTCAATATCGGGGGCGGGAAACAGCGTTACTTCTACCTCACACTACGCATAGAAATTAATTGGAGGTGCCTCGTAAAACATAAAGGCTAAAGGCAAAAGCAGTTCTTGAGGATACTTCGTGACTTGGTGGTAGGCAGAGATGTACTAAACAAGACCCAGGAAAAAATATGTATATGAAAAAAAGACATGACAAGTTAGACTTCATCAACATTAACCACATCTTCTCATCCAAAGACGCCCCCAAGACAGTGAAAACAGCAAGCCACAGACAGGGAGAAAATGTTCACAAAACCTATCTGACAAAACAAGCAAGCAAGCAAGCAAACCCCCAAACCTGTAACTATAAGGTGCAATGAGCTCCTTCAAACTGACAATTAAAAAAAAAAAAAAAATTCAGACAACTCAAGTTTTTTTAGATGGTGAAAAGACATGAACAGATCCTTCGGAAAAGAAGATAGCCGAGGCCTAGAGAGCACCTAAAGGAGAGCTCAATATTTTTAGCCGCCAGAGAAATGGATGTTAAAATCACATGGAGAGAGCACTACTCCCAGCAGCAGGACTCAAATGATAAGGATAGGAAACACCCAGTCTTGGCAAAGGTGTGGAAGGAGCACAACTCTCAGTGGCATCCCGATGACTACCATCTGGCGGGAAGTGGCTGCCGACAGGCCTTTTCCAATCCTTGAGGGTATGCCCCGAGTACTAGAGAGGGTGCTGTGATGACGACAAGGAGGACAACAGCCAAGGACTGAAAAAGTCCCCCGAAGCAGAGAGTCCCAGGAGCCAAGGTTCGAGGCGCTCAGCGGGTCTATGGAGGGGCTGTCACTTATCCGATGGTCTTTGAAGATCCTTAAGGTTTTTTTGAGGAACACAGAGACGCCGTTTCCCAGCAACGCCGGCCCACGAGGCTCCTCGCTGGACAGCTGGGGACTCAAGGACTTGTCCTGGTTGGGAGCCGCGCTGAAGAGAAGCCATTTTCGTTCAGGTGACTTGCGCTCAGAGTCAGAGCGGAGGAGGTCCCCGGGTTAAGGCCGAGTGGAGTTTTCCTTTCTTTCGGGTGAACGAAGACGACCTCCCGGCGCCCAGCGGCCAGCGGAAAGCAGGGCTCTGTGGCCCCCAGGTAAGGGGCGCAGCCGCGGCGGGCTTAAACCCGAAGCAAAAGGGGAGGGGCAGCGAGCGCCCGGGAGCACTGCCGTGACTCGGATTCGAACCGAGGTTGCTGCGGCCACAACGCAGAGTACTAACCACTATACGATCACGGCGCGCCACCCTCCCGGCGGCAAGCCTGGCCGTCGCTCTAGGACTCTTGACGCAATGTCGTTCCAGTTACTGCGCTGTTTTCTTTTCGGACAAACCGCAGGTACGGGCGCTGTGCTCTCTTCCCCGCCGGCTCTTCGGATTTTCCTTCCCTTCCTCTCAACTCTCCTACGCGATAAGGACAAAACAACCACAAAAACCATTCTCCGGTCCCCCAGTCCGGCCGGCGCCTCTGCACGGCCGTCCTGGGAAGTCTCCTTGTCCCGTCCACGCCTCCCCCGCTTTCCCTTGCCGCCTCTTGGCGTTTGCCCCCTTTTGACCGCCCGCACCTCCCCCGCTCTCCAGCTTCCCCCACACGGACGGCGGCCGAGTGGAGCGAGCGGAGCGCCAGCGGCGCCGAAGGGCGGGTGCCGGCGGACCAAACGCGAAGAACGGTCCCGGGAAGCCACCGGCCTTCAGCTCCCCTCGGGCCCCAGTCGCCTCAGACAGGAGGCGGGTGGCTCCCCCTGGCGTTGAGCGCGTGCTTGCTCTCTACTGGGGTGTGGGCGGGGGCCGGGGGCTCCCCGAAGGTCTCTGTGGCGCAATCGGTTAGCGCGTTCGGCTGTTAACCGAAAGGTTGGTGGTTCGAGCCCACCCAGGGACGAGGTGGTTCTTTTTAGAAGGGACAAGACAGAGTGTCGTTTGGCACGTGCACAACAGGAGGACCGAAGCCAAGATCAGAAGGCCACCAGGGCTTCTGGAGGGGGAGAGCTCTGGAGGAAAGCAGGTCGCCGGGAATCCGGAAGTCCTCGAATGCCTTTTAACAGTGCAGTTTCTGCCACCGTGCGTTTGTGCCAGTATTTATTTAACCCTTTCCTTATACTCTTTACATTCGGTTGATTCTAGAGTTCTATGGTTACAAATACTGCTGTCGTCATCGTTCTCGTACTTGACTAGTATTTCTACAGGATAGAGTCCTGGAAGAGCAATTGCTCTAACACAGTGTTCCCATGGTTTTTATATGATCCGCTTCTGTCCCTTGTTGGCTTATTAGCTATAACTCTTTCTTTTGTTATTTCAGCCACTGCTTTAGGCTTCATAGCCGCATACACCTGTAACTTACCAGCCTCCCTCCAAGGGATCTCCTACCTCTTCACGTTTCTCCCCTGCCCGCCTTTATGCTGTAGCTCTCGTGCGTTTTACTTTACTTTGCGTGTTAGAAACCCCCAAACCCATCCTTATTACTTTGGTTTCATCTGCCTCGTGTTTTTAAAGAGATTGAAATAATAAGAAAAAAATCTCATCTATCTTCCCATGCGGTTACCATTCTGTTGTCCTTCATCCCTTTGGCTACACGCAGATTCCCATCTGGTATGGTTGTCCTTCTTCCCGGAGGACTCCTTTAACGTTTCTTGTAGTGTGGGTCTGCTGGTGATGTAGTCTTTCAACATTTCGATGTCTGTCAATGTCACTCACCTTCATTTTTGAAAAAAGCCTCTTTTGGAGGGGACATCCTCCTTGACTTTGAGGTTGCTCCAGTGCCTTCTCACACTCCTTCCCACCAGAAAACTGTAGGTACCATGCCTTTTTCCTCTGGCCGCTTTGAAGATTTTGTTTTCTTTTTCCATGGATTTGAGCAATATAATTAGGATGTGACTAGATACGGTTTTCTTCATGTGTCTCGTGCTCATTCGTTGTGTTCATTTGGCTCCTTGGATTGGTGGGTTTATAATTTTTATTATGATTGGAAATTCTTCTGTCGTTGTTTCCTCAAAAATTGCTTCTTTCCCCCCAGTCTTTTCAGGGACTCCAATCATTCCTGTTTTTTCTTTTTTCCCCAATCGCTCATATCTTTTAAAGTTGCCCTATCATTCACTGATAGCCCTTTCCTTGCTGGAGCAGACATCGCATGTGTTTTTTACACTCACCGATATCTCCTAAAGGTTCACTCCTCTTAACCTGTTCCAGCAGCCACTCTAGCTAATGCCTAAAAATGGGCAGCAGCACTATATTAAAGGTGTTTTATGATTTCTCTCCTAATTAGAAATGCTCTAGGCTAAGATGATAGATACATTAATTAACTCAATTTAGTATCATTGGGAGAACTTAAAGATCACAATAGATCTTAAAATTGCAAATGCCCCTGACACATAATGGAGAAATGCATGCTGGGATCATATATGATACCTAAAAAGGTTTACCCCCCAGAATTGTAAGAATAATTGAGTCACTATGATTTCCAGAATTGTAAGACTTAATCTCCATTAAAAATATCATATGATGTATTTATCTTACTGAAACACATAATTTCATATTGTATAAACTCTTAAATAGTATTGGATTAAACTGTGTTTGTTGGACCAGTAAAACCAGTATAGGAGATTTAGGCAGCTAAGGGTCACTGGGATTTTGAAGAGAAAATGAACCCAAGACTTGTATAAACTGGAATACTATCTACCAATATTTTCTACAGTATTCGAAAATCTAGAAGACAACATAAAGCAGTTTTTAGATCAAAATTATTAAACCAGTCTGATGCACACAAGGAGTCCTCTTTAGAAATACGACATGATATAAACATCTTCTATGCCATTATATATAAATTATTTAAATCCTTTAAAGTGTTTTAAAAGTACTCAAGACTCCACTTGATTTTTTTTTTTTTTCTTGTACCTGGCACCGACACCACTAACCGATCTACAGCTAAACTGTTTTTGTTTTTTGTTTTTGTTCTTTTCCCTGAGTTACAGATTCAGCAAGAAAGGAAGTGGGATGGGTGCCTGGCTGCCTCAGTTGGTAGAGCATGCATCTCTTGATCTCTGGATTGTGAGTTCCAGCTGACACACCTTGGGTGTAGTGATTACTTAAAAATAACATGAAAAGAAAGTAAGAAAGAAAAAAAGGAGAGAGATAAAGAAAGAGGGGAAGGAAGGCAGGAAGGGAAGGAGGGAGGGAGGAAGGAAGGGAGGAAGGAAAAAGGAAAAAAGAAAAGAAGGAAGAAGGGAGAAAACCCCATCAATGGCATCAATAGCATCCTTGGACCCCCACTGGGGTCCTGGAAATAGAAGGTCAGGCACTTCCTCACTTTGGGGAGAGGGACAACTGAATACAAACTTCAAATTGCCTGTGTCGGCTTGGACTCAGACTGGAGCCAGGACCAGCTCAAGGCCAGGACAAGGTAAGACTAAGCACCATCATCACAGGACAGCCACCTACCTGACAGCATCAACACAGACAACTCTGGAAAGCTCTTGAAAACTTCCCCCTTCCCGTTGAAGAATTTTCCACCTGCTGCCCTCATCCTCCCACCACAGGAAAGGATTCTTCACTTTTTGCTGGGCCAGGACCCTCTAAGATCCCTGCAGGGCACAGAGAGTCAGGAGGGCAGGAGCTAAGGGGGCAGCTGCACCTCCCTGAAGGGTCTCTCCTGGGGTGGGGGGTTCTAGAGCTCAGGCTGACCCTGGACCCACTGCCTACCAAAGCCACCAGAAGGAGTCCAGAGGGCAGGTGGTGCTGGGGGCATGACAACCTCAACGTGTTCCTACAAGCACAGGGCACACCTGGCCTGCACCATCTGGGAGAGGCAAGTAACACTCGGCCTGCCTGAAGCTTCTCTAACAGCCTGAAGGCAACAGGTGTCTGGTTCCTGAAGGGACAAGAGGGGCCTCCTCCAGAGGACAATGTCCTCCCCTGGCCTTGGAGGAAAGGTCCTGCAGAGGCTGGTTTTGACCGACATCGCCCAAGGAAAGGAGCAACAGTGGCCCAGCCAGTTACCTTGAGATGTCTGCAGGGTACTTTCAAACATTTATATGGAGAGAGAGAAAGTAAATGTGGGCAAATGCTAACTGGTGCACTTAGCTGAGGGATACAGGAC